>NW_020664487.1:658606-701743 GCF_002925995.2 Terrapene triunguis
TATCCAATAATCACTTGCAGTTGTAATTGTGTGCAAAAATTAGGCATGTAGTTGCATGCCCAACTTTCTGAAAATCTGGCTCTTAAGAACCCATGATGTTTCTGGTGGGCTGCTGGGAAAGGGAAAGACTGTCATACAGAGGTACTCTTATGGGGCTTTTGAAAACTCAGTTGCTACTTCTTGTTCCCACCCAGGCATCCCAAGTGTCACTCATGCGTCCCGGCTGCCCCTCTGCCTTCCTGTAGCCCCACGTTCAGCTGGGCTGCTGGAATGGCTACAGTTGTGGCTCTCTGCTGCCAGAGGCCGCTGTGGCACCTGCTGCTCCCCCTCTGTCTGTCTGCTCCCCCTGCCAGCTCTGAGCAGGGAAAGAGCAGTCGGGAGGAGTCGGTGAGCAGCAGCAGTTGCAGCAAGCAGAGGCGACAATAGGGACAGATGTAAGCGGGGGCCCATCAACCGACCAGCGTGCCCTCTCCTGCCCAGACACTCCCACCCACCTATCCCTTATCCCCGACAGGTCTTGGCTTCCATTCAGCCCCCAACTGCTCTACACAGCTGCCCCAGACAGCCTCCTCGTTCCACCCAGCCTATGGCCACCTCCTCACCCAGCTACTTCCATCTTCCCACAAAGCCCCCCACCTGCCTCCATTTCCCCCCAGTTCCAAAAAATCTCTCCCAGCTACTCCTTTGTCCCCCCAGACCTTCCCAGCTTCTCCTCCAAACTACCCTGCTCTTCTTACAAATCTGGCTTCCCTACCACTTACCTCCCCTCTCAGCCATCTACTCCCAGCTTCCCCCAGCACTGAGCTGGCTTCCATCTTCCCCCCCCGAGAACCCCATACCCCCCGCCTCCCCTTCCCCCCCCCCCCCCGCACCTCCACCCAGTCAGACCATCCGATAGCCCCCAGCTAATCCCATCTTCTGCCCAGACACCCCCAAACTCAGTCGCTCCCTGCTAGTGCCCATCCAGAACCAACCTACCTTCCCAGATACCCTTCAGCAGCCATTTGCTGGCCACAGCTGCCAAGGTTTGTGCAGCTTCAGGTCCTACCACTGCCATTGCTTGGCTACCATATTAACCTTACCCTAAAGTTTAGGGTCGTATACAAATGTGGGAAATTTGCAAAATATACAGTGAACTAATTTGCACATTTTCAAATGATTTCTATTAAATGTTGCGCATAGAGCTGCACAAAATAGGGCAGCTAGGCCTGAAGCAACTCCTATTATTGGGCTGTGCCAGGGGTCTGCAGTAGCCATTGTGTATCTGGATTAGCAAATCGCACCGGGCGGATTTAGAACAAGGGAAATCCAGTGGCATTTAGATTTGGGGTTGTATTTTGCAGACTCTCCTTCAGTCCCTTCTTGACAATAACGAGACAAGACAGCACTGCCGTGCCCTCTTCCTGCCGCTGCTTTGGGGACTCAGCTGTTTTTATTGATTGTGTGCTTGAATTTAATGCGGATGAAAGGTGCCAGACTGATAGGGGGAGAGGGAAGGTCTGTCTGTCTCCAGCACAGGCAGTAGCAGGGCAGGCTTCCCCCAGACTGCCTTGTTAATGTGCATCTCTCTTTGCCTTTCAGATGGATCTTTCCTGCCCTGTCCCACCCTCCTATCACTTGCTCTCCTACATCCCGCTGTCACTCTTGGCAGATTCTGCTCTCTGTGTGGACAGGGATTTATCGTCTGTCCCTTGCTGCCCCTAAACCTAGAGGCGCCTCCTGGGCATTTCTCTTTGTCCCCTCTAGTAGCTGGGTTTCGTGTTTCCTTCTCTCCCCACACACCTGGCTTTCGCCCCTCCTCTCCCTGCCTTTTGAGGTTTAGACCAGCGCCTCAGCCTGCTGGATGTGCTACATCTAATGCTGATACCTACACCTGCCTGTGTGTCCTGTCTGTGTTTCCTTCTGCTCTGCCAGCTTCGCATGTTCTCAGTTCGCAGCATGGCCAGGAAGAGCGAGAGAGAGTAGATGGGGTCAGTGCTACCTGCAACAGTATTAAAAGCTGTTTACGTGACGTTAGCTAAATAATGCCCGTCATGGGGCGTGCTTTTTGTATTGGGGATCCCTGCCACTGGGAATTGGACTGAGATCACAGAACTCACCATACAGGGCACCAGAGAGACAACAGATGGTAGTAATTTCTGATCTCTGCTGACCTACTGTAGATTTGAACCAGTGACCTAAAAGTGAAAGGCTCAGTATCCTCTAGCCTGTTCCCTAAGCCAAACAGTCCATCCACAACTGCATTTCTAGTGCTGTGAAGAATTTATCATTGTGTATTTTAACAAGGTGATTAGGTTGCTGTAAAGATTGGTATTATCAGAGAGAACATTACGGCCTGAGAGAGAGAAGGGATTTTTAGATTGTTTCAAGCCTAGCAGGTCTTGGAATCATCCCATCTGTGTGCGCATGGCTCTGATTTCTCTGATTACAATTTTAATTGAAGAGTTTAATTTTTTTAGTGTACACAAACACTTGCATCAGACTCTCTGAATGGATAATACAGGGAACATTCCACTGTGGCACCTTCCAAACTAGGACCATTCCAAAGTGATTAGTGTTGAAGGTTTCCCTCTTTCCCCTCCAACCTCCACCTTTTTTCCCTGGGCTCTCCATTACCTTTGCCCTGTGGCTTCATTAGGATTTACAGCAGCACTGACTGGCTTTGGAGATACTTGGATAGCTATGACAGGCTCTCCTCACAGCACAATCTGCTGCTGTTGGCCATTAAACTGGAGGCATCTGACATGCCAATGACGCTGTGCAAGGTCACATTAATATTCTCCGTCTGGTTCCCCTTGCACTGAGCCAGCTCCTGGCTAGCCAGAAGCTAGATGCTTTGAGATCTTAACATTGTAGTGGTTTGCTATTGCTTCAGTAACAACAAATAGATAATAGCCATTATATGCTGGGAATAAACCTGAAGTATCTTGGTTGAGTCAGACCTCCTGTTTGATCCCTCTCTCCACTATAACATAATAGCTCTTGGTTTACAAAAATGCCAATAGCTACCTCTGCCTGAAGGTCGTCATACGTTACAAGATAATAACGATAAAACCATTATCTACGTCTATACTTACCTCCGGGTCCGGCGGTAAGCAATCGATCTTCTGGGATCGATTTATCGCGTCTTGTCTAGACGCGATAAATCGATCCCGGAAGTGCTCGCCGTCGATGCCGGTACTCCTGCTCCGCGAGAGGAGTACGCGGAGTCGATGGGGGAGCCTGCCTGCCGCGTGTGGACCCGCGGTAAGTTCGAACTAAGATAGTTTGACTTCAGCTACGTGAATAACGTAGCTGAAGTTGTGTATCTTAGTTCGAAGTGGGGGGTTAGTGTGGACCAGCCCGTACGTAGTGTTACATGTTCTCTCTCAGCTCCAGTCTGTGCTCTGCTTTGGTCATTAGCTGCAAAGGGTCGGGTACAAAATAGGGACACCCCAGAGTGCTCCTCATCTACCACACACAGGGCTAATTGTCATTGCATTGATTATGCAGATGAGGTTGGGAGATCATTTGAACTGCTGCAGTAGTGTGCCTCAGAGTAGCTTCCACTGAAGTAGCCCAGTGAGAGGTTGTCAAGCAGGATCCCACCTAAGCACTGTGGTCATCCCCTTATCCAGAGAATCTGGCTAATTGGTGGAAACAATCAGGCCCTCAGCCAGCCTGATGAAAGATTTTGCACGCACTCTCCCTCTCACCTCTGAGTGAAACAGCAGCATCTTTAGGCTGAGCCTGCTCCATTTAAAAACGTTGTTTGGACTGACTTATTTTATTGTGATACTTTGTTTCTCAGCAGTTTCTGGAGATACTACTGATGGGGGTGAGTAGGAAAAAGAAAAATGCAGGTAGAGGACATTACAGTCCCTGGTCTCTACTGAAGCAAATAATAAAGTAATTGTAGTTTTCCTTCCTTAAATACTTTTTCTTGTAAAATGTTTGAGTACTGCTCACATAGCAACAGTAAATGCACAGCAGTCATAGTGTCATCATTGCTCAGGTGAGACACTGGTATGGCTTGTACTGCTCCTGCAGTCTGATGGTGAAGCTCGTAATACTGAGGTGAAATCTAAGGTACTCAGTCAGTTTTAGGCTGGTTGAATAGTAAACCAACTGGTGTGTGACTATTTTCATAAACACTCCAAGTTTGAGTCATTGTGATTCATGTCGTAGGTATTCAGACAACTGCTGGGTATTGATTACATTGTTCTCCAATTCTGAAAGTTTCACAGATTTTTGCACCAATGATAATTTGTTTGTCCAAATGTTCTTACCTGAAGTGAATTACTCATGTACTATGTATATATACCTCCTACTGTATTTTCCACTCCATGCATCCGATGAAGTGGGTTTTAGCCCACGAAAGCTTATGCCCAAATAAATTTGTTAGTCTCTAAGGCTACATCTACACTACAGGGGGGAGTCGATTTAAGATACGCAAATTCAGCTACGTGAATAGCGTAGCTGAATTCGACGTATCACAGCCGACTTACCCCGTTGTGAGGACGGCGGCAAAATCGACTTCTGCGGCTTTTTGTCGGCGGCGCTTACTACTACCTCCCCTGGTGGAGTTAGAGCGCCGATTCGGGGATCGATTGTCGCGTCCCGACGGGACGCGATAAATCGATCCCCGAGAGGTTGATTTCTACCCGCCGATTCAGGCGGGTAGTATAGACCAGACCTAAGGTGCTACAAGGACTCCTCGTTGTTTTTGCTAATACAGACTAACACAGCTACCGCTCTGAAACCTTATTCACTCTTAATTACTCCTCTGTTTAAACATTTTCAGTCATTCGAACAGGTGTTATAAACAGTGGGCCAGAACCTCAGCAAGTGTAAATCAGTGCAGCTCCACTGACTTGGATGGAGCTAGGCTGTGTTACACAAGCTGAGGATCTGGCTCCACGTGACTAAGGGCTTGGCTACACTTCCAGATGTGGAGCGCTTTGGGTTAAACCAGCCTTCAGAGAGCGCAGTAGGGAAAGCGCTGCAATCTGTCCACACTGACAGCTTCAAGTGCACTGGTGTGGCCACATTTGCGACACTTCCAGCGGCATTGGGAGCAGTGCATTATGGGCAGCTAACCCAGCGTTCAAGTGGCTGCAACATGCTTTTCAAATGAGGGGGGTGCGGTGGAGTGTGTTGTGTGTATGTGGTGGGAGAGAGAGAGTGGGTTTTTGGAGTGCTGAAAGTGTCAGCAAGCTATCTTGTAAGTTCAGATCCCCCTAGCCCTCCCCCCCCTCTCACTCACTCTCTCAGTAAACGTTTGCTTTGCCCCGTTGCAGATAAGCAGCCGCTGTCTGAAACGGAGCTCTGAAAAGGCACTTCCGCATTTCTTAGCCGATTTCACAACAAAGAGAAGAGAGGCCACTTGACTTAAGGGGATTATGGGACGTTTCCCGAGGTCAGTCAGAATGCTGTAATGTAACTCCTCGTTCACACTGGCCCTGGGGCGTCTCAGCCAATACTCAACAGCTATTATCCCTCTCGTGGAGGTGGAGTACCAGGAGCGCTCTAGCCAGGGAGTCAGAGCGCTCTACGTGCCTTGCCAGTGTGGATGGGGAGTAAGGTAGAGCACTCTGGGAGGCTTTATTGCAGTATAAAGTGCCAGTGTAGCCAAGCCCTTAGTGAATAGTCAAAGGGATCAGCAAGAAGACAATCCATATTAAAAATAATTGTTCAAGGTATTTAATGAATACTTCCAAATAATGAAATCTGTGAAGGCAGGAGTTACCAGACGGTACCATTACATACATGCTAAGAAAAAGAACTGAGTAGATTGAGAGCACCACTCAGTTTCTGAAAAAAAGCTTGTAGTGTTTGTATGCTCTTTCCGGGCGGAACTGTGGTAAGCAGCAGGAGGGTTTGCTCCCTGCCTTAATCTTTCTAACCAGAGTGGATCCTTGAGGCAGAATTGCTCCCTGCGAACGAGGCATTGGATTGGGCTGAAATCAGTGAACCGGGGGATTGCCTTCTTGCTGTTTGTGACCGCCTCTGTTCTAGGACTGGTTGTATATAATGAAAATAAACAAGTTGCACTAAAAATTGTCTGCCTCACTTATTGCTCCTCCAAAAATGGGACGCTCACCTACAAGACCCTAGCATCATTACCATTTGGCAGAAGGACAACAGTACATTTTAAGAAAATCAGGATTAGTTCACAAATGATCTGCTAACCAAAAAGGGCTAAATTCTGGATCTATTCACAATGGATACATACGAATAGTCACATTCCAATTAATTTTAATGGGTGTGTTGCCTGAGTAAAAACGGAGTAAAAATTAAGTAAGGAGCTCAGGATTTAGCTCCCTATTAATACTTATTATAAGTGCTTTACATTATCTGTATAAACAGTCATCATAATCCTGCAAAGAAGTATCCCATTTTACAGATGGGAAATTGGAGCTGGAGAGGTTGTGACCTGCCTGAGTCAACAGAGCAAGTTGGTTTCAGGCCTGGAAATAGGACTAGGAAGTTTCTGGCTGCTACTCCTGTGCCAACCCAGTAGCTTAGGCTACTTATTCTAACCTTTAATATATAATTTATTTATTTTTTGCCATGGAAAGTCATTTTACAATTACCTGCAAAGGGGAGAAGGAAGGGATTGTGCTGTTTCTATATGAAAGGCTTCTGTCAAGAAGTTCTTTTCTGCTTGTTTAGTATATTAGAAATTCAGGTCTTGTCCACCCATTCTGTAGTGACTGGTGTGCTAGTGAAATGATGACAACCTAAGAGTTGAGAGTTTAAAAAATGAACAACTCAGATTGGAAGTGGTTTGTAGTCAGTGTTCAAACCTCTGAGTGAGTTTGTTTGTTTGTTTGTTTGTTAACCTTTTTAACTTCAATGCCTAGTGAGCATTTGGGATAAAAAAAAGTCTTTGTTAATGATTCAGTACATCTGCTATTCAATTAAGCTATGACAGCTCTCAGTGAGTATCTTCCAAGAGGATCCTTTAGCCAAACAAGTAAAGAGCAATGTTGATATTTCTTATATTCTGAGATTAAAAACAATCAGAAGAAAACTTGAAAAACAACCTTTCAGATCTTCTCTATACATCATAACAAAGAAGAAAAAGAACAAAATTCTAATGAAAAATTTTTAATGTGTTTTTAAATCATGCCTGCAAATCTTATAGAAAGATCCTAGAGGGCAAGAGAAACCAGCATGTAAGAACAGGAAGAATCTGGAAAATCAGTGGAATTTTTGGTGGGATAATTCTTTCCTAATGCACTTGACCCTAATATTAAATATTAGTATAAGGTTATCAGGATGTTAGGGATCATTAAAAAGGGGATAGAGAATAAGACTGAGAATATATTATTGCCCTTATATAAATCGATGGTACGCCCACATCTCGAATACTGCGTACAGATGTGGTCTCCTCATCTAAAAAAAGATATACTGGCACTAGAAAAGGTTCAGAAAAGGGCAACTAAAATGATTAGGGGTTTGGAACAGGTCCCGTATGAGGAGAGATTAAAGAGGCTAGGACTCTTCAGCTTGGAAAAGAGGAGACTAAGAGGGGATATGATAGAGGTATATAAAATCATGAGTGATGTGGAGAAAGTGGATAAGGAAAAGTTATTTACTTATTCCCATAATACAAGAACTAGGGGTCACCAAATGAAATTAATAGGCAGCAGGTTTAAAACAAATACAAGGAAGTTCTTCTTCACGCAGCGCACAGTCAACTTGTGGAACTCCTTACCTGAGGAGGTTGTGAAGGCTAGGACTATAACAGCGTTTAAAAGAGAACTGGATAAATTCATGGTGGTTAAGTCCATTAATGGCTATTAGCCAGGATGGGTAAGGAATGGTGTCCCTAGCCTCTGTTTGTCAGAGGATGGAGATGGATGGCAGGAGAGAGATCAGTTGATCATTGCCTGTTGGTCCACTCCCTCTGGGGCACCTGGCATTGGCCGCTGTCGGTAGACAGGATACTGGGCTAGATGGACCTTTGGTCTGACCCGGTACGGCCGTTCTTATGTTCTTATATATCACTTGAATTTCACAAAAAATTATTGAATTTTTATATTAATTTGATCAACTGAGGGGCAAGTAAAATGTTAAACAAACAAAGCCCCCAGTAATTACAAGTCTGCAGAATGCTCAGGCAAAATCCGTAGTGGTTTCGTCCCAAACAGAAGAATCTGGTGGAGCACTAAATTATTTTACTTGGCCCAGTATATGTCGTAACTGGTTTTGCAGACCTTTTGTGTAGACATGGGCCTGAATTACAAAGATCAGGATTTACGTTTTCCCAGAGTTTGTGGGTGTTCAGATCTAGGGATTTAGTTCAGGCTCATCTCTAACTTTTGGTGAGGTAACTTTCATTTACTTCTTGACTTTTCAGCATATTAGATGCAAAGAGGACGAAATCCTGCAATGTGAAAGAAGAGAATCTCAGGTTTCCATGAAATGGTGTTAAAATTTAACAGTTACATAAACAAAACCCACAAACAGGATTCTGTATCCTCAGAGAACTCCTAAACTCTGCCTCTCTATGCCTCCTCCTAGGTTACTTCCTGTAGTATACTGGCAAGGTCCACAAGATGGCAGTATGCCACAGTGGGAGTTTTGCCTGAGTAAGGACCACAGGATAATCTCAAAACAAATGAAAAGACATACTACTTCCTTATGTATACATTTACAGATAGAAGAGCCTGGTTTTGACATGTATGGTATAACTCAGGGGTAGGCAACCTATGGCACGCGTGCCGAAGGTGGCATGCTTGCTGATTTTCAGTGGCACTCACACTGCCTGGGTCCTGGCCACCAGTCCAGGGGGCTCTGCATTTTAATTTAATTTTAAATGAAGCTTCTTAAACATTTTAAAAACCTTATTTACTTTACATACAACAATAGTTTAGTTATATATTATAGACTTATAGAAAGAGGCCTTCTAAAAACATTAAAATGTATTACTGGCACGCGAAACCTTAAATTAGAGTGAATAAATGAAGACTCGGCACACCACTTCTGAAAGGTTGCCGACCCCTGGTATAACTGAATAATAGTCACGAATACCATTCATGGGGCCTTTCCAGCAATACTGTTTTGCGGCAGAAGACTATTACTTCTAGAGAGATCTTTATACTTTATCATTAATTTTTTCAGCTTGACCTAGCGTTGCCAATTTTGGTTGGACGTATTCCTAGAGGTTTTATCACATGACATAATCTTTAATTAAAAATTAATCTTTCATTCCTGGAGACTCCTGGACAATTCTGGAGGGTTGGCAACCTTAGCTTTACCTGGCACTTCCTGGACTTGAATTCCTGATGTTTCTAATATTTTCCCCTCTCTCTCTCTCTCCTCCCCCTGGTCCCCATTCTTCTCTGTGGGTGGGGGTGGGGGGAATAGCTTTTTTTCCCCCTCCATTCTTTAGGACCTGTCCACAGTGGAATTTTGCCTATGTTAGAACATGGTTTTCATACACGGATATAACCATTCTTTCTGCTAATACAGGTTGAAATACAGTTTACTTGATCAGCGTGGGACCTAGTTTTTTTAAAAAAGTCCCAACACCGTTTTAAAATGGCTTTGTCTGCTTCCCAGTGACCACGCGACTGTACTTAATAAATGTCAGCAGAAACTCTTTCTAGACTTGTGTTTGGAAATGTATATCTAACAGGTAAAATTCCAGTGTGGATGGAGGTTCAGTCTATCAGGATCCTTGACAGGGAAAGCTGAAAACAGCATATTTCTATGTCTGTTGAATAATGTTAATTCTCTTTTATTTGTGGGGAATGCCCCCGCCAAGGGCACCTAACACAGATCACTTGTTACAGTTACTAGATCTACCTGCCCAACGCTATTTTCCTTACAAACAGTATAAACAGGCTCTGTGTCTCAAACTGTAATGTCAGTCAGATCCCTGGGAACTCGAGGTGAAGCTGCACAGCTGTCGTTACTGCCTTAAATAATGAATTCTGACTCTGTGCCACTAAATTGCAAATGAGTCCTGATGCACACATAATTATTCCTTTAATGAAAATACAACATCAAGACATTCCCAGCAACATATTAAGCCGCAGTTGGTTGGCACACTGAGCCTTTCATTAACCTTTTCACACATGCAATTGGATTTATCTTACTTATCAGAACTTTTTTTGAATTCCTCCAGATCTGTTAAAATGAGATATATGCATTTGTGCAATTTCTTGTAGATATTGTTAAAACAAAGTTCCCGGGGGCAGGAAGACTCGGCTTGCCAATTAGCAAGGGAATTGCCACCGAAAACTCTGCCGTCTCTTGGTCTTTATAAGTGGTTCTGTTTAGCCTTTTCAGATTACATTGGGGATGTTCTTGGAGGCATACACACATTTCCTCATTACTCCACCACATACTCTCAATGGCTCATCTGCTGCTGACCATTAACTGCCTGAGAATCGAAATCTTGAGTCCCTGTAGTCTAGACACAATGGAAGTCTTTAATTCCTTCGCAAGTTTTCCCTCTGTGGTGTTCAGTTTCTAGGGCAGTCTTATGCTCCTCTCCTTATTTTCAGACCCAAATAGGTGAAGAGTTTCAAGGGGCAATTTCTCCCCTTCACCCCAAAGTAGAAGTTCAGAGTTTGTGTGTTTTTGTGGGCACAATTATCGTGACTATGTACACAGATCCAAGTGTTTTTGAACACGCATAACCATCTAGCCATGTAAATACTGTAGTGTATGCAGCCAACAGATTGGTGACCATCATGTAAACAGACATAGAAAAGAGATCTCAATGTATAAGGCAGACTTTCCATATAGAGTCAAAATATCAGCCTGGAGCCTTTACAAAGAGAGAAGCCGCATTTGCATTAAGTTTCATGGGGCACTTTTTAGTTTTGATTATTTTATAAACTTCAGCGGTAAATTATTTAGAACAAATTAGACTGGCCTGGAGATCTTTGTCTGCAGAGAAAATGCCACATTTTGTATGTTATGTTTACATTCTGCACAGATGTGTCTTAAATGGCTGGAGCTATTTCAGCTGGATTTGGTTAGTATACTTAGCTGATGGCCAGTTCATTTGTGTGATGGTACTGCCAGGACACTATAAAGCATGTAGCATTTGCCAAGTTGTACTTGGGAAGATGGCATTTTTGTATATCTATGTTCTTGTTTTATTTACTGGGAGCAGAGCTGACATTAGCTGGATTCCTGACAGCCCTAGTCTTGCCCTTTCCACCGTCCTGCCTCTGAAACATTCCTACACAAGTAATGCCAGTTGTTCTGTAGGAACAGGAGAAAAGGATCTGATCCAAAGCCCATTGAAGTCAATGGGAGTCTTTCCATTGACCTCAGTGGTTTGGATTAGGCACTAGGGCTTGGACTACATTTCCTGAATAATAATTCCCTCATAGCACTTGTATTTTTCAGATTTGGAACATATTGCCTCATCCCTCTCTTCACCATGCCCTCTCTCCCCCCGCCCCTTAAAATACAACCCTGGGTGTAATTAATAGCACTAGCTAAAGAGAAATGCAGGTACACTCAAATTTAGTAAATTCCTTTGCAGTTAATGAACTGAGAGCAAGATTACAACAACTCCATGCATCTGAAGAAGTGAGGTTTTTTTTACCTACAAAAGCTTATGCTCAAATAAATCTGTTAGTCTTTAAGGTGCCACCGGACTCCTTGTTGTTTTTGTGGATACAGACTAACACTGTTACCCCCGATACTTAACAAAGAGTGAGTTACAGGTTAAAGGAGTGTCCCTTTAGAGCTTGTCTACACAGGGAAATTGACCAGAATAGCTATTGCAGAATAGCTATTGTAAAATACCTTATTCTGCAATAGCTATAAATAGAGAAGCCCTTAGATTATGTAGAGGGAGATTTCCAAAGGCTCAAATGGCATTAGGCTGCAAACTCTTATTGACTTTCAGTAGGAGCTAGGTAACAAGCTGCATTGGAAAATCTACCGTATAGTCTGTTAAAATGAAGGACATATTGCTACTGACTTGAAACTCAGTGCCCAATTATTATTATCAATTTGTAAAAGGAGGCGAGTATTATTGGTAATATACTCTAACTTATGTGTATATGTTACAGGTGGGGAAATTGAGGCACAGAAAGGTGAAGTAACTTGTCCAAGGACACCCAGAAGGCCTGGTGGTAGATCATTAGAGTCTAGAATTAAGCTCAGGTCTCCTGTTGAAGTGAATAATTGATTTTTTTGGTTGTTTGTTTGGCTAGCAAACCTTCAAATCAGGAAAAATATTCAGTTTGGGTCTGAAAATGTTTGGAATTTGGAAAAGTCTGGTTGGGAGGTTGTGGGGGGTGTTCATTTCCCCCTCCTTATAGATTTTAGCCTAGTGCTTGGGGCACTTGCCTTGGAGGTGGGGGAGACAGGTGTGAATCTCCACTCTGGAGCAGGCTCTTGAATTCAGATCTCTCCTTTCCAGGGCTTTCCAGGGCCAATAGAAAGGGGCGGCCCTCCGTCTGGTAGTGGGGTGGCACGTCCGGGTCTTCGGCGGCACTTTGGCGGCTGATGAAGTGCTCCGCGTTAGTCTTCGGCAGCAATTCGGTGGCGGGTCCTTCACTCCGTCTCTTCTTCTTTGGCAACACTTCGGCAGGAGCTCAATCAGGGTTTCCCCCCCCCCCCCATCGCTTGGGGCGGCAAAAAAGCTGGAGCCAGCCCTGCTCCTTTCCCAGCTTATTGTCCTACCCACCAGGCTGTAGGTGAAACGCTCTCAGCCTCTCCTGTTGAAACTGTCGCACTTTGTAGAAACACGTGCATATTAATTGGGTCAAAGAGTGAATGACTCTATAGCCTGATGATTATAGCTTGGGAGGTAGGAGACATGGATTCAAATCCCTCCACTGAATCAGGCAGAGAGAAGATTTAAGCCCACATCTTATACCTCCTAAATGAATTCTTTAATTACCAGGCCACAGAATTGTTCTCTCTCTTTTGCCCTTTGGCCCAATTAATATTTATCGGTATGTATTTCTACAAAGTGAGTTCAAGACCCTGGGTCCTCAAACCTGGGTCTCCCCCATCCCATGCAAGTGCCTTAACTGCTAGGCTAAAGATTATAAAGGGGGGGAAAGCTTTTCACCAGCCAGAACTATCGCATCAAACTCTCAAATAGTTCTAGTCAACCCGAAACTCCATTTTGGGGAGAATAAATTATTCCTCTGAAAAGTTTTGCTCAGGTCTACTCCTGAGTCCCAGTCCAGTACCTTATCCACCAGACCACACTACCTCTCATAATAAGTGAGCTTCCTCCCAGGAGAACAGGGAGGCAAATACATTGGATTCTAAAGTGAGTGCCAGTATACAGTAATCTGCCAGCATGCTCCAGTAGTATATGCTTGACTCGTGCAGAGACTGGAGTACCTTTCTCTCCCCCTTCTTGGTCACATCCACTTAAGACACTGACCCGACCAGGCTGAATCAACATACAATGACATGCCATCACCAGGCCTCGATACTTATAAAAATGACCTTTCAGCACTGAAATAGCCCTTTGGTTAGAAGGGTGGAATCACTGCTCGAAGCACCACCTCTGTTAGTTTATTGTGCTGAGTGATGACTAGTCTGTAGCCTTCAACTTGGATTTCATACTTTGTGTGCTCAGATTAGTTTGTACCTGGACATCCTTTTTAATAAACACTTTATGGGAGAGAAGCTTTGCAGGACAGTGCAGTCATCATATAGCTACTGATGTTCTCAGAAAGAGAGTGCTTTGTGATAACCAGTTCCATTGATCCTACTTTCTCTCTTCAGCTCTATCTTTTGGAAGATGGAAAAGCTGCATTTCAGTTCTAATATTACTTATAAATGATGGGGCATTTTTATTTTAAATACATGGGATTTTATGAACATATTTATGAAGCCTGATTGACTACAGCAAACAGCTCCATTAGACAGAGGGAGGGCTGTAATGTTATTTCTGAGAGAGGATAATTGAAATGTGAAGTACTTTTGCAGGGCTTCTGTTCAAGGTAATTCAAAGTACGTTGTGTGACAGTAGACATTGCTATCCATTCTGTTGTTCGTGCATTTTGCAAACCACCTGTAAGTTAAACCGTAATTGATGCTTATCTGAACTCTGCCTGACACTGATGCCAATTTACCATTGTTTGACTTATTCTCTTTCAACTTGGAATATTCCCCAGTAAAATTTATGAGCCAGCACACGTTGATCCACCTTGGACTGAGTGGCAGGGTCGAACCTCAATGTGTGGTTTCTCATTAATCTTCAGGGTTTGCATGCACTTGTTGGGGGGATGTATTACTGAGGAGAGAGGCTCTGAAGTGAATTCCAGTTGAAGTGAGTTTGCTTGCAAGAGCAAGATGCGAGCAGAGTTTCAGCTGACTGATCTAATTCAGAATCTTTCCCATTCCACCTCCTAATTTATAAGGCTGTTTCTTCTTATGTATTTTAGTTTCATCATACAGATGTAAGGCTGGATTTGACTGGTAACATTCGTCCATTGCCCAGAAATTCATACTAAGAGGCCGTGTTTTCAATATTGTTTTCAGGGAAGAATATGAGAGAGAGGGACAAGAGGGTTATTAATTGATCTATAAGATAATGGGAGGAAATATTAAAGAAACTTGGGTCTGGTTACAGACACAGGAAGCAAGAGGCAATGAAAGAATTATTGTGGCCTATATTGAAGTACTGTAGTGTGCTCTACTGTCAGCTGGTCTTGAAGATCACTGCTAAGGGCACGTCTTCACTACCCGCCAGATCGGCGGGTAGCAATCGGTCTATCGGGGATCGACTTACCGCGTCTAGTGAAGACGCAATAAAATCGATCCCTGATGGCTCTACCGTCGACTCCGGAAATCCACCGCGGCAAGAGGCGGTAGCGGAGTCGATGGCGGCGCGACAGCGGTCGACTTGCCCCCGTCCTCACAGCCAGGTAAGTCGACCTAAAATACGCCACTTCAGCTACGCTATTCACGTAGCTGAAGTGGCGTATCTTAGGTCGACCCCCCGCTGTAGTGTAGACCTAGCCTAAGTTTCATGTCATGTAGAATGGGGCAGCTCTCCTTAGCACGAGCTGCCCTGAGGACGTTACATCTGTGTTTTGTGAACATTTCGCTGTCCCATCTATTTCCAGGTTCGATTCAAAGTGTAGGCCCCAATTTGGTTTGGGATCTTGTTAACTTAGGACTGGTCTACACTGGGGGGGGGATCGATCTAAGTTACACAACTTCAGCTACGTGAATAACGTAGCTGAAGTCGACGTACTTAGATTGACTTACCGTGGTGTCTTCACTGCTGCTGCTCCCCGATCGACTCCGTCTGCGCCTCTCACGGCAGTAAAGTACAGGAGTTGACGGGAGAGCGCTCGGGGATTGATTTATTGCGTCTAGACTAGACACGATAAATCGACCCCCACTGGATCGATCGCTGCCCGCCAATCCGGCGAGTAGTGTAGACATACCCTTAAAAAGTGCCTCTCTCCTTTGGCAACATACAATGTTTGAGGTGTTTTGGCTGACAAGCCCTAGAGATACATTTTTGAGCGCTGGAGGCAGGGGGCATTATCAAATGAGGATTCCATCCTGCTTGGCCTCCCAGTTTAGGATATATTGACCTTCAGAGCACTGTTTTCCATCAAGAATTTGCATGACTATGGACTGCTGTTAGTGGGCTCACTAAGTGGTAGGGTGGGCTGTTTATGTTGTCTATTGTGGACAGCTTGATTTAATGTCGGGTTGCGTTTAATCTCTGATGTCCCCAGATTTTACGGCAATGTGTATATAATGTAATGTAATAAACCATCAAATAAATAGGTTTCTGAATTTGTTTTCTAGTAGACAACACACAAAGAATCCCACCATCCGTTTCTGTGTTTAGTTCCCCAAGATTCACACTGCTGTATCACAGGGTACAGCTGGAGTGTACAGGCTTGTATTTCATAATTATGACTTGTCCACACAGGAAATACACATTGTGGTAGAACAGATATAATGTTAAATATTATGTGCAAATGAGGATCGCTGTGCTTAACATCAAGCTAGCTGGTCATGGTTAACCATAGAATGGGCCCTAAAATTAACCATGACCAAGTGGCCTGATGTAAAACGCACTCATCCTTCTCTGTGCTTAGTTCTATGTCATATGTAACACCATGCGAGTCAATACATGCTCTAACACAGTGTTATCTTCTAGTGTAGACACACCCTTAATGGCTCTTCTGTAGGTATCCTTGTTCAAAACCTTGATGTCGGAGAGCATTTGGCGGTACTCAGTTTCTCCCCAGAAGAGCTTTCAATCTAAATAAATAAGAGGGGCAAACAGTGGGAAGAGGGAAATATTATTATCATCTTCCCCATTATACAAATGGGATCAGAGGCTCAGCAAGATTCAGTGACTTGCTCAAGGTCACAGAAGAAGTCTGCGACAGAGTTAGGAAATGAACCCAGGTCTCCTGAGTCCCAGTCTAGTTCTTTAATCACAAGACTGTCCTTCCTCTCTCAGCTGCCGAATGAAAAGAATCCCGATTGAGTTCAAGATAAACAACAGTAGTCATGGTGACTAGTAATTAATCTCAAGGGCTATGAAAGATACTTAAATTGCAGGGACGACGATAATACTGCTTCTACAGCATTTTTCATATAAGGATCTACGCGTGTTCAGCAAGCATTATTAATTGAGCATTAAAACAACATCTTTCTGAAGTAGGTTTGTATAGACCCATTTTACAGATGGCCAAACTGAAGTACAGAAGGGTTGTGACTTGCCCAATATGAAGCAGTCAGTCATTGTCAGGGCTCAGTCATCTTCTCTGGTGTTGGGAAGTGAGAAAGAAGCATATGACTGCGATAGATGTAATGAACTCCAAGGTTTGTTTTTTATCATTATTATTATTATTTTTAATTTTATTAATCCTGCCAACTTGCTTTTGGGTGCAATAAACTACAACGCCTTTCACTTTATCCACAGATGATGGGGGAGTGAGGAGAAGCTGCAGGGTGATCTGGGTGAGCAAAGTTAGACTACATGCCTAAAAAGCCATCAGAAATCCTTTTCTGGAAATGTAATGATTTGTTCCAATTTAATTAGCAATCAGTAGGTTTCTCCATGGAATTACCACATAAAGCTGTGTCTTTTCCGACAGGAGCTACTGGCAAAAACAACCTAATAGGCAGGTAATTAATACAAATGAAAAGCTCTGTATGAAGATCACAAACTGGCTGTGTCTGCAGCAACTTCTTTGGAAGGTGGTAATGAGTTTTTGTTTCAGTGTGTTTATTACATCTGAAAAACAAATAGATCTTTCTTTGCTGGCTCTGCTGAGCAAAAGCACTGGAGCTCGTTATGTTCTCAACAGAGCTATTTATCCATCACACCTACCTAAGGACTGCCTTCTGTGTTTGCATCCTTCCTACTCCTCTAAACCAAAAGAGACTCCGTAAAAATTACTAACAAATCTAAAAATGGACAAGCATTATTCAAACACTGAGAATAATGATAATTGGGGAAACTCTGGATCCAAACAATTCTCTACTTTTGGAGGTGCAAAATCTGGATGTGACTTGCATCATTGAGTCTGACTCTAATTAAAATTTTAAAATACATACAGCAAGCATCTTGCTGTTAATCACATTGAATACTTCGATTTATTTATTTATTTTGGTAGAGTTTACTTCCATTCACAAAGTGAAGCTCAGTCTACGGGTTGGTGATAAAAGTTCCCTCTGAAAGTGAAAGGTAACAAATCTGGCACTGATTCACTAAGATTTGGGAGGTTGTTTGCAGACTTCTTATATGGGTTTCACTTGCAGCAGGCTGGGTTCACTCTGATGGAGGTCATGTTATTCAAGGAGTCATGGCCAGATGGTTGTGGACAGCGGCGGCCCCAGGCACCAGCGCTCCAAGCGCCTGCCTGGGGCGGCAAGCCGCGGGGGGCGGCCTGCCGGTCCCTGCGAGGGTGGCAGTCAGGCAGCCTTTGGGGGCATGCCTGCAGGAGGTCCACCGGTCCTGCAGATTCGGCGGCAATTCGGCGGTGGGTACGCCAAAGCCGCGGGACCGGCGGACCTTTCGCAGGCATGCCCCCGAAGGCGGCCTGCCTGCCGTGCTTGGGGCGGCAAAAAAGCTAGAGCCACCCCTGGTTGTGGAAGATATTGCATCGAAGATCTCTTGATGACGCTCTAGAGGATAAACAACACAACGTCCCTACATGCAACATGGCGTGGAAGAATGTTTTTGTTCTCAACCTCTGAGCTGGCCAAGTGTAACTTTCAAGAATAAAAGAAAATTCCAAGATCTAGTAAAATGATTCCTCCTTCTGCTTTTCCCACCAAAATGCTCCTTAGGAGAATGCTAGCAGGGCCATTTTCCAGGCTGGGCTAACTGGAGAACAGAGAGCCCGGTTCTCTAATGCTCTGCACAATGTGCAGTCATTTATGCCAATGCCAAGTGCCACTTCTCTGATCTGGTAGTGTTTTACAGCCACTTCACTGTGGTTTACATGTGATTGCATATTGTGCAGGGCAACTAAAAATCAGGCCAAGAGAGTTTGTGACTTGCTCCTGGTTAAAGAGGAAATTGGTGCAAAGCCAGGAACAGAACCCTGATCACTCAGGTGATTGACACCTCTCTGATCTGTTAGACTCCAGTGCTTTTCATACAGACTGCTTTATCAAAACACAACTATCTTAACTCTGCTGATGGAAGGATCGTGTTTATTTTGGTCAATCGCCATGTAAGCAGAACAAAACACCTTTTTGAAAAAGGAACATAATAATTATATATGTACATATTGATGACACCTCCTTTATTAATCACCCTCCAGTGAAAGGCCAGGGAGTCGCATAATTTTAGTGTAAACTGATGTTTATACACTTTTCCTATTAAACCATATATACTTTATTCTTCAGAGACAGCAATAAGCACTGTATCAAAAAATATCTATTGCCAGGAGAGAGATAAACTGACATTTCCCATTTGAAAGTATCCTTTAAAGGAAATCAAGTTGATAAAAAAATGTCTCAAGGAAAACCAACAATCCAGGGGTCATAGAGTTAATGTTGTTGTTTTACGATAAACTATGCATTTTTATACTATATCTGTGAAGAATAATGTATTTGGTCATTATGTTGGCAGTGTGAGATTTATTCTGTCCTCAGTGATTCATTTCCTTGCTTTAAAGTGCTGGGGTTTTGTAAGTGAGGTAACCGTATTGTTGTCCCCATATAGCTTTAGTTTTTGAAACACTTTCTTTTGTTTTGGAAAATAGTGACTGGCTTGAACTATAACTGTATCCTTTATTCAAAGGTATTGCTAAAATGAATCATAAAAGTAGCCTGAGATTACCAGTGATTATCAAAGGAAATGATGTGTTTTAAGCTTCAAAATCTTGCACTCGCAATGAGACCGAACGCTCCATTTACCTGCCCCAGTCTAATAATTATTAGCTAATACCTTAAACTTGCAACTCTTGAAAGTTCTGTGGATTTGCAGAGATCTATTTCTATCTCCTACCAGGGCCGGCTCTGACTTTTTTGCTGCCCCAAGCAAAAAAAAAACAAAAACAAACAAACAGGGCGCAGGGCGGCCAGACCCAGAGGCAAAGCCAAAAAACCAAAACAAAACAAAACAAAAAAACCCCAGGGCGCAGGGCGGCTGGACCTGGAGGCAAAGCAAAAAAAAAAATAAAAAAATAGGGCAGCCGTGCCGTCCTAAGATTGGACGGAATGCCGCCCCTTAGAATCGGCCGCCCCAAACACGAGCTTGCTTGGCTGGTGCCTGGAGCCGGCCCTGTCTCCTACAAAAGAAGTTCCTTATGATGCATCAGATATACAGAGCCTATGGAACAATGTCTGAAAATTTGAGAGAGTAGGTCACTTCCTGTCCTTTCTTTGTTTAATGACTTTTCCTGGTACAGCTTGGTCTGCATTGCTCTGTGTTTCATATTGCAGTGGTTGGCAGTTGCTTACGTGGTGTATATGGCCCTTTTTAATAGCAGTTGTTACCCGAGTTTAAGAATCTTATTAGACTAGAGTTTAAAGTTAGTTGCAATGAATCTACCTCAATTTTCTACCTCAATTTGGCCAGCAGCATGGACTGGATAAAATGTTCAAGAGTAGATAAGAGCCTAGACACGAGCAATGTTTTTTAACCCCTGTTCAAATACAAGTGTCTGGCTAAACCACATGTAGGACCCTCTCTGCTTTAAAATCAACCATACTGGAGGACCAGGTTATGGCAAATAGAATTCTGTCTTGTTGTGTATATGGGAACCCCACCTGTGTTGGAATTGTGTCCTCAAAGCATGCTGTCACCAATTCCCCATGAAACTGTTAGATGGGAAGTACAGTCTGGGTCTCTCCTCCAGTAGATGGCACCAAACAAAAGTATAGGAGCCACTCTTAAAGGTGACAATAAATGGGTGTGGAACCTTCTTATTTCTTTATGAGATATGAAAGCCTGAAAGATTTTCCAAACAATTTTTTTTTCTTACTTATACATTCAGGTCTTGTCTAGCCAGGTACATAATTGATGCACAACTGAAGAACTAGTGGAAGGATGACATCACAAGAGGCTCAAAGTTGAGCAGTTGGAAGAAAAACTACTTTGTTTAAAACTTTGGTGTTAGCAAAAACATATTTTAGTCCAATATCTAATAAAGACTTGGGAGAAAGGAGATATTTGTTAAAGATACAACATCTCTCTGTGTTCAATTAAGGTGTGAGAAAGTTCTAAATGACATCTGAGACCCCCAAGAAATTCTCCCGCAACACCTGGGAGGATCTGACATGACATTTCTCAAGTAAAAAACCAAGCATAAAAAAGCCTAACCCCCTTTTCTGGTCAGAAAGCTGGTTGGAAAAGCTGGTCAGAAAATCAGCTTTTTTTTCCTGCTGAAAGTTTGGATGAAAACGAGGGGGGAAATTAAAAAAAATTCACAGAAATGTTTGATGTTTCGGCAAAATATTGAAAACTGATTTTTGGGGGGGCGGGGGTGGGCTGAAAACTAAATATTTCCAGTTTTTGACAGAAAATATATTTTTGTGACAATTTTTTTTTCCATTTAAAACCCAATTTTCGGTGTTGAAAAACAGTTTAACTGAAAAACTTTCAACTAGTCCTAATCTTTACACATCTCCCAGAGGTGAATAAAGGACCCAGATCTATTTGCTTTCCTTTGCAGGTCTCTAGCCATTGGACTTTCACCTTTTCCAGTGGGAGGGCTTAGTAGATTTAATTGGCAGTAAACATTTCCTGATACTCATGCTAAATTTTCCTCCTGGAGGTTTCAGTTACATTACAAATTACAGATGCCCTCAAGGCATTTTATGTGCCTAGTGTCAGAGAGAGGTATCAGAATGACTGACTCTTGACCATGTTGTTTGTTTGTTTGTTTGGTTCATGCTATAATTTTCATTAGTATTCATAGATTTATTTTTTTTAGATCAAATGGTGATAAAGGGCTCAAGGAAAAATACCGTTATTCTCCTATGAATCCTGAAAAGCTCTGGCTACAGGAATAGTCATATAGAATGATTGATTATAGGTTTCCCTCATTTTTCAAACATAGGCCTCTTCCATTTCACAAAGAGGTCTAAGTGGTTTTGTTTTTGGAAGAGTGTATCAAAAAGTGATACGCTCATAGCTGTAATTGCTCTCTAGTGGAAAGGCTACGACAGACACAGGAGAACTTTCATGGCTAATTTTACACTGCTGTGACTAATAGGACTAATTGAGTGAATATAACCACTTGTGCTGATGGAGTTTCAGCAAGAGAAGCTGCATGTGGGGGGGGGGGGGGGGGGGGGGGGGGGGGGAGGGAAAGGAAATACCAAGGCCCCTGCACTTGAGTACTTCAGTGGGGATTTCTGAGAAGACCTAACAATATGAGTCACCTCCATGAGCTTCAGCAGTTAGAGTCAAACTCAGCTGTCACAGATGGACTAACTATAATAGTAAGTATCCTCACAGTACTTTGAGTCAATCAAACTCAGGGACCCATGGCTTGGATGACAAAGATCAGACCAATTTTATTGTAGATTGCCCTCTCAATGGGACGAGTGCTTATAAAATATAAGCCATGGGAGGTGCTCTTATACTGATTGTTTTTCCAAACTGGGCCTGCTTTGGGTGGCTCAACAATTCAGAGCTCAATGGGATGGGAGAGGAGGAGGTTATACAGTGACTTCAGCTAGCAGATGCTGTCAGAGTCTGAAATCTTAGAGGTATCATGCAGGAAGAAAACCTAAGTCCACTTGTAGGTAGGAGTGGATAGGTCACGGGATTAGTTACTGGATACTCAGCCATTTGCTTTAGGCGTACATGTTTGAACCCAATTCAGATCTGTACTAAGTAAAAATTGTTACTATCTAAGAGATCTTTAGTGTTATGAAATAAAGTAGACATTCCAGTCCAGCTCCCACTTGACAAGCATTCATGTTACAAAAACCGCTCTGTTGGCAATCTCATCAGATAGGCCAAGGATTAAATGGGCTTTGCATAGACCACAGAACTGCGTATAGCGAAACAGTGGGCTCCAGAAAAAAAGCGTGGGAACTCTCCGCATGGTACTACTTACAGGAGTTAGGTGCAGTTGTGGTGGAGGGGGAAGACAAGTGTGCTTACAGAAAGTGGAGATTTTTGAAATAACAAATGATTTATGTTCTATGAAATTGGTTGCTTCTCAGGTGAGAAACGGAAGCCCGAATTAATCCGTTCGTAGAGCTGGTAGGAAATGTTATGATTTCAAAAGTTTTTAAACAAAAAAGGAACAAATTTGTTGTGAAAAATTTCACCAAAATATGTCCAATTTCCCACCAGCTATAGAGTTCATCAACATTTTTCAAATGTGGATGTTTTCTATGAAAAAAAGGGACAAAGTTTTCACAAATCTTTTTATGAAAAAGTCTCAATTTTTTGACTAGCTCTACTTATTTGTTATAAGCAAAAGAGTTTTTTTACATTTTGGTAATGAAACATAAAAGCTAAGTTACAACTACAGCTGAATTTTAAGCTAAATCAGAAGTTGCTTTCAATCGTTAAGTGAACAGTTGTGGTTTTTGTGTGTGTGTGTGTGTGTGTGTGTTTAAGAAAGGAAAATGATAAACTCAAAATTGCCTTCCCAGGCAATGATTATTTAAACTGACATTTCATTAAATTTAAATAATTGTTTAAGAATTCCTTTTGGTTGGACTGTCATTGACAATCCCACAAATCTGGATTTGTATCACATTTGAATGTCAAATCAAGAAGGATCTGTGCCAGGTTAACGATCCAAGGTTCCGCAAGGATACTGAAATCCTCTCCCCACTGTAGTTCCGCACTTTGTAATAAGGCTGCAGGCTGGTCTATATTAGAAAACTTGTAGTAATGTGACAGAATCATTGTAAAAGGTTGTCACACCATTGCAGACCTCTAATGTAGACACTCTAAAATCAGTTTAAATTGCACCTATACTGGTTCAGATTAACTTGGCGAAATTGGCTCCAGTGGGTCGATTCTCACACGGAATGTTATGCTTTGCTGGATCAGAGAGTAAATATCCCTCTTCTCCTTTAGGATGACATTTAGCCCCCTGCCAAGAGCCAGGACAATGCCCTTTGTACCACTGAAATGTCTCAAAATAGAGCTGGGGTTCTCAGACTTTTGTATTGGTGACCCCTTTCACACAGCAAGCCTCTGAGTGCGACCCCCCCTTATACACTAAAAACACTTTTTTATACATTTAACACCATTATAAATGCTGGAGGCAAAGCAGGGTTTGGGGTGGAGGCTGACAGCTCGCAACCCCCCATGTAATAACCTCAAGACCCCCTGAGGGGTCCCAACCCCCAGTTTGAGAACCCCTGAAATAGAGTTTGAGTGGGAGTTACATTTTACAGAGGCCTTGTACCTGTCCTTTGTGCAGGGATGAGTGTCATCCTAAGTGAGGTACAAAAAGTATTTGCGTGCGTGCCCAGACTCCCAGCTAGCTGTGGGGGGAGGGAGAATGGCTGGCTCATCCCCCACTGAGAAGAGAAGATCTTAAGCATTCTGAGAGAAGAGAAAAAAGAAAAGGGAGTCAAGTCTCTGCTGTCCCTGGATGAGAGCTGACAGGTGGGCAACGATAGTGCAATTCCTCAGTTTGTGCTGGGTTTGCCAGAAGGTCCACACCCCCCCCCAGCAGTAATGAGTCCTGACAGCACCAGCTGTCAGTCAGGGAGAGAAATCTCCCAGTGCTGCAGCGCCTGCCACTTTCTTCTGTTGTGCCGACGGATAAGACTAATGCCAGATGATGGGCAGGCTTGGCAGCAGATGAAGAATGCTAGTGGAAATCTTCTCCGCAGTCCTTTTTAGCTATGCCTTCGCCCAGTATTTACATAATTAATTGTCTTAAATGTATAAGATGGTGAAACGGGGGGAGGAATCGTACTTCATCCTCTGTTGTTTGAACATTTCTTGTTTGTTTGTGTGTGGGGGGAAAGTGTCATCACGTGGTGAGTACATAGACTCCCTGGGCTCCATGCCACGCGGCCACTGCTATGCTGAGTGGGTCTTCATAATCATCAGCAGAAGTTACTTTTCCCCTTGCGAGATATTAAAGGCAAAACATCATTAACTCAGGCAAATGTTGCAGATGTGGTATGGTACCCATTCTGGGGGTTTTCTTCTAGGGTGAGATCGTGGCCCCATAGAGATCAATGCCATTGCCTTCAGTGAGACCAGAATTTCACCTCTAATGTTTCGGAGATGTCTGGTTAGTGGAGGAGCTTGGAAAGCAATCTGCATTAATATTAACATCATCCTTGCTATAAAACGTATTCATTTGAAGGGACACCACAGGGCTACAAATACACCTGGTTAAAAACAAAAAAACCCTATTGTTAATGACTCTACTGGTGGACAAAAAGTAATTATGGCAAAATAGAAATAGATTCTTCTGCAGCTGTGGCTCATAAAAATGTTCCTGTTGTTATGCCAGACAAAAAGGTTATGTGTTGTAAAAAATGTTCTCCAGAATTTGGAGGAAAAACAGAGCATCTCACAAAAAAATCTCTCCTCTATCTAGATGTTTGTTAGAGCAGGTCCTTTTTTTCTGTCTGTGTTTGTACAGCACCTAGCACAGTTGGGTTCTGGTCCAGGATTGGGGCTCCTAGGAGAAACGACCACAATACAAAAGATAATAACGTTAATTGACATCATATTTGAGCACTTTAACAATTGTAAAGTAATACAAGGTTCTCCTTGTCTCTCCCTTTTTGTTAGGTGTGTGTTTTGTTTCTTTGGGTTTGTTGGTTTGTTTTTACTGCGGGAAAGCTATGAAGGAGGAGTGTGCTTCGCTCTGATGGTGATGAAGCTTACAGTTATTCTAGTTTCTTGAAGAAGTGCATTCCATAGTCATGGACCAGTTGCCTGTAAGCTTCACAGGTCTCATCCAGGTGGTTAGCAGTTCTGTTGTTTTTCAGGATCATAGCCCAGCATGGGCTTGGTAAGAAGCCCCTGTAGTAGCTGGAGCCAATCACTTGATAACAGAACAAAACTTTGAATTTGAGTCTGAATACCAGTCTTGTATATCACAGAGAAGGCTGAGTCTGACTCACTGATTTTTACCTTTCTGGACTGTGGATGGGGATGAGAAATTTAAAATAGAATTTGGTTCTTTTTTTTTTTAATTGCCTTAATATTTTGCAAAATCATTATTAAGTCACGATCTTTATCAGATCTTCCACTTGATCCTTTGGTTCTCTAGTTTCTATAGTGCCAAATTCTGGTCTGATTGACGTGAATGGGATCTTTGTCAATGGCTCCTATGGGATCAAGGCTGGGATTGCATAGGCTTCAAGGCATGTTATTGGAATCTCTTGTATGGTTCCTAGTGCTTTGTCGGCTTATTGTATGTTGTCTGAATTTACTGCAAAGCTGTTTGGAAAACGATCATATGCTGTTTCCATAGAGATTTCTTAGTGATCATTTTAGGGGAGGGAGGTGGTCACGTAATTAAGAAAAGTTACTTTTCAGGTTTTTCTTTCAGTCCCAATCTTTTTATTTATTTTGTTTATTTTTACATAAAAGGTTTGGGAACAACATCCTGATTTGGTTTAGAGACTGATCCCAGACCCACCCCTGGATCCAAATGCCCACAAGATTTAGGGAAGTGTGGATCTGGGTCTGAACTTTGTGGCTAGGGTGACCAGACAGCAAGTGTGAAAAATTGGGACGGGGGTGGGGGTAATTGGAGCCTATATAAGAATAAGACCCAAAAATCGGGACTGTCCCTATAAAATCCGGACATCTAGTCACCCTATTTGTGGCCCAGACCTTTCTGTATTTTACGTATTATTTTAAATGGTATTTTTAACTTAGTGTTTCTCTAGGACACCTAGAAAGCTGTGGTTATTAGGCACCAAAGAAATAAATTGTACTGTTGTAACAAATCTGGACAGGCTGGTTGGTTGTCTCTCTGGCTTTCAGGTATTGCCTTAAATCAGTAACGACAGAGGATATATAAAATATCACTTCAGAGCTCCTGGGTGAGTTAGTACATTGGGGTTATTTTGTTTTAGTGGAAACTGTGAAATCATATATGTTTTGAGGACTCCCTACTGGATATTGATTCTCCTACTGGTCTGGCAAATGAGGGGAGTGAGGCTCCTGGGGATCAGAGGGGAGATGAAAAGGAACTTTACAATACGGTGTAATATGCATCATCATGAAAGGTAAAAGAACCACTCCCACACTACATTTTCTCTTTGCAAGGCTGATTGCTACTCACTGAGCAAAGTTCATATGGGCATTGAGCCTGGAGGGATGATAAGATACTGAACAAAATATTTGTGAATGAATAGTGTTGTTGACTGAAGAATTGATTTCTGTTCTCCGTAACCAAGCATGGGGAACATCTGGCTGCTGCAGGATCCCACTTGAGCACACAGGCAGGGGGTATGGGTAGGCTTTGAATGTTCCTTTGAAGGGGTTACAATTGATCCCTCTTCCCTTGGAAGGCAAGGAACAGCTGTTAAGAGACTGCTATACCATGTCTGTGTCAGGACCTCTCTGGAATGATGAATAACGCCATGGCCACATAGCCCTTTTACAATTTTTTTCTGGGGCGTGGGAGTTATGTGTGTATCTTCAATGCTTGTCAAAGGTGTCAGACCAACAGCCTTGCATGCTGAATTCCTCTATGGATGTCCACAATAACAGTAAAGCATTGACAGCAGGAGGCTGTATCCCATCAGTATGCCTCTAATCTGACCTACAAGGGAATCCTCTGTGAAGGAAACAGATTAGTTCACTCTCCAGGCCCATTCAGTCTTCGGATTCTCTGTTGAGCCTTCCATCGGGGTGCCAGTTAATACCAATTGTAGTGTGTATTTTTTAATATTAAGGACACTTGTCCATAGGTAACTGAATTAGGAGCACTATATTAATATCACAGAGGCCAAATGGCGACATAGGATTTCCAAGATGGGGATTTCCAATTTCTTTTGTAGCAGTATCGTGTGCAGTCTGTACTATATGTGCAGGGCGGCCCAAATCCTGCCACAGCCTCCACGGCCATGTGCTACCACTGTGAAAGCCAGTCAAAAGTTGGCAGAGTACTGCTTCACGGCGACTCTCAGCCAATACATGGAGCAGATGAGGTCAGACTCTAACCGTTAGCGCGTGGGCAGATAAGGGCAGGAAGAAGCATGCAAGGAGCTACAGAGACTAATCCAGGCATTGGGCTGCAATAACTTCTGTGGCACTGATCTGGGGCCTGGAGATTAGGATTACTCCCCCCTGCTACTTACGCCTCTGCCCAATGCCTGGCGTAGCTACCTGAGCTGGGCACTACTCTCAGAATTGAGTGCAGTTCAACCTACTGTGATTTTTAGTTTCTGAGACCTCATCTTCACTGGGAATTTACACTGATTTCAGCAATCGGTGTCCAACCCCGGCATAGTCATACCAGTGCAGAGCTGTAGGACAGACAGGCACAACTACAATCTGCCCTGTGCTATTTACCCTATAGGGCAATCATGGCTTTCTTGGCCTGTACTAGGGATTTGCACTGGACTCCAGTGGCTGGAATCAGGGAAATTCCCAGGGCCGTGCATGACTTTGTCCCAGCATCCTGCTTTTTGGAAAGTAGGAAAGCTGTGACAAAACAAAAGCCACATATTGCACAAGGAAAGGGAGGCAGCCCATCTGTCCCCAAAGATGGCGATTTCCTGGGCAGCATTTGAGGCACTATTTTTCTTTCTGACTCTGGGTGTTGCGCTGAGAAAATTGTGACTCTCTCTTTTCAGGGCCGAAAGAGATAAGCCCGCCTGCTCGAGTGTGAAGCATTTTGTGCGAACAGAAGAGCAGCATGTTATGATTAGCAAACTGTCAGAAATAATAACCATGAAAAATGCTGGTGTAGAGGAGCTTCAGACAAAGAAAAATCTTTTCCTTAAGAGAAATGAAAAATGGGGGTATCTCCAAACATGGTCCCTTCTTTCAAAGATGTTCTGGGAAACACCTGGCTGGTTGTAAATGGTTTTCTTGCATCTTTTCCCTGACCTCAACGGGGTCAGTTCATCCAGAACCTTAGAGAGTGTGCCTGGGAACAGGAAGGGACAAGACTGCATACAGAGACCATAGCAAAGGCTGCATTAGGTTAAGAATGTGACCAAAGTAATTGGGCCAGCTTCTCCATTGCCTTGTACCTTGTGCAGCTGTTTCTACCTGTGCTCGGTGCGTGTAACCCCCTGCAAAATGAGAATGGTGGTAATGGTTTATACTCAAGTTTGTTTTGGTGTGAATTACTACACTGAGTGCAGGGCGACAGTGCAGGGCGACAGTGGCCCGCCCTTTTTAAATGTGTGCAAATGTTTGCTGAAGAAAAATGAGGGGGAAGGATTCATGGATTTTAAGGCCAGACGGGGCCTGTGATCATCTTGTTTGACCTCCTTCATACCACAGGCCACATAGCATTCCACCCAGTCAATGCTGCACCAAGCCCAATATCTTGTGGTTGAAGCATCGAGCTAATAGGGCTCCCTAACCTGGTATGTGTCATCCTCTCTCCTGGCCTGAAGAGATGTCATGGGTTTAGATTTCAAGGCCATTTATGCCAATTTAAAGCCCATTCTATAGTATTATTCTGTTATTTTGTTATAGTTATTAAATGCAGCAACAAAGGGGACAAAGGCACCATGAAGAAAAGAGGCGAGACGGTGGAAGGAGATAGATAGAAGGAGAAAAGGACTAAATAAACAGGATTGCCAAGTAGGTTCTAATGCCAAAGTTTCTGTTGGTCTGAGACCTTTTTTCCTAAAACTTATGATCACCTTGAAGCTAGGAATTCAGAGCTAAGAATTCCAGTAGATGGCGGAGCAGCCCAATTCTGCTGCTGAGCGAGGCTCTATAAACCTCTACTTGGAGGACCTCTGACATGGTGGCCCAAATCCTGCCACAGCCATATGTAGGTTGGGATAGCTGCAGTCAAGTGACTTGAGCCACATGGCTGGGGAATCTAGAGACCTGGCTTCCGTATTTGCTTCTGCACTGACTTGCTGTGTGATTTTGGATGAGTTATGTTACCTTCTGTGTCTCGGGCACCCAATCTGTAAAACAGAGATGATAAATGCTGGTTAAGATTTTTCAAACATAGACATTTCAAAATTATGAAGGGGGGGGGAAGGAGGTATTTTTGATGAAATGTACAAAATTTCATAGCCCTCCTCCCTGGCTTTTTGACCAGCTTTGCCACTTTGCTAATAAAGTTTTGCAGTAAACACTTACCTACGTTTGTAAAGCACTTTCAAATCTCTAGTTGAAATGTTTGCAAAAGGTTATTATCTATGATACACCACTATCTTCTTGTTAAGCTTGTAAATGTCCCCCCAGATCAGTGCTCTGTTTCCTTAAATAAAACTTCGAATTTTGTGGTACCTTTTTATTTTTATCTGGGTTTTGGTGGCTGAGTGTGTTTCTGTACCCACCCCAAAGCAGTCCTGATTTGAAGCACTCCCAATGTGACGGTCACCGCTGAACAGAACATGCTGTACTAAAGCTATATTTACACGTTGGAATTTGTTTGTAGGTAGCCTTCTATCCCTGGATCCTGGCAGCCCATGTTGCTGGGCTCCAGCCACAGTACAAAATCATTAGGCGGCATGGATATTTTTTCTTCCCATTTGCAATTTGCCGAGGGGTGTCTGTCCTACCCCATACCTCCTCTCGGTTCACCAAAGAGCAGCAAAGTCCTTCTTCACAAATATGTATGTAAAGGCAACGGTTACATCGAACGGTGGTATAACTCCTCTGGCAGACAGAACATGCCCACTGCAACACCATCCTAGCAGGCTGGCAGCAGCCGTAGGGCATCCATTAACAGTTGATCCCTAATTCTGCTGCCTGAGGGCAGTTTTAGGATAAATAGCTGCCTTTTCAATGAAGCGCTGTCCCACCAGCAGGGCAGCACTCGGCAATCCATTGCTATTTCAGTCCAGGGCCGGCTCCAGGCACCAGCAAAAGAAGCAGGTGCCTGGGGCGGCCAATAGAAAGGGGCGGCACTCCGTACGTTGCTGGGGCGGCACCTCCGGGTCTTCGGCGGCAATTCGGCGGTGGGTCCTTCACTCCCTCTCTTCACTCGTCGGCAGCACTTCGGCGGCAACTCAATCGGGTTTTTCCCCCCCCCCCCCCCCCCCCCCCCTTCGCTGGAGCCGGCCCTGTTTCAGTCAGCAGCAGGTGGAGTTGATGTTTTACTCTGATTACCAGCCCTGTTGGGGGGAAACACTACAGGTTTCTGTGCAGAGTCTGGGCCACCATCAACCAGCCACAACAATCTCCACAGAGCTACAGCTTTTCTTAAAAACAAACCTACATCCACAGCATGTTTTTGATTAAATCATCATCATCATCATCTGTGTAGAGTGTTTACATTGATGGTTCAAAACACATGGAGCTGGCTTGTCTCGAGAAGATCTGCTGTTGTCAAACATTCCCTGCTGCTTTCTTTTTTCATGAATACTTAGAATGCACATTTTTATAGCCGCGGCTGATTCCTCCCCCCCCCCTTTTTTTTTTAATGGGGAGTGGTTGAGTCCTTCAGGATTTTGCCATTTAGGCCCAGATCCTGCAAAGTGCTGAAGCACTTGGAGGAACTAATAGGCCGGGGGGCGGGGGGGAGGGAGGAGTGGCAAAGGTGGAGCAGAAAGGGATTGGTTTATAAGAGTAAGATCAAAGGAGGCAAAAGGGCTGCCATGTTTTTTTTATTATTGTTGATTGATTGATTGTTACTATAGCACTCAGGAGCCCCAGTCACAGACCAGGACCCCATGATATGTTTTCCTGTGTATTGATGAGGAAACTGGGACACTCATAAACTTGCCTTGTTTAATCTTATTTTTAGATAACCCCCTTCTAAAGGGGGTCTACAGCTTTGTGTGCCTGAGTTTTTCCCAAGAGGCAAAACCAATCAAGGGATAGAAAAGGGGGAAGGGAAACCAAGGGATGAGAGTAGCTGCAGTAGAAAAGGTCTTTAAGAAAATCAGAAGGAAGAGGAACAGAAAAGAAGCTTATTTTTTAGCAGGCAGAAGGCATCCCCTTCTGTGTGAAACCTTCCAAGTGGAAGGGTCCTTCAGAAACGTCCGCAAAGAATGGACCAGCCATTTTGACACAGTGATTAGTGCAAATAGAGCATTAGTACCTTCCTCAAGACCATCTTTTGTCTGAAGGAGGAATTACTGATCTCTTTGGTTACTCGTGAGGAGAAATCGTGGCCCCATTGAAGTCAATGGCCAGGGACCAGGATTTCACCCCTGGTGTCTACATCCTAGGAATTTTTCCCACCTGTTTCTGTTTGTCAGTTTTGTCGAATAATTAGACACAGATTAAGAAAAGTTTCAGAGTAGCAGCCGTGTTAGTCTGTATCCGCAAAAAGAACAGGAGTACTTGTGGCACCTTAGAGACTAACAAATTTATTAGAGCATAAGCTTTCGTGGGCTAAAACCATGCATGCATCCGAAGAAGTGGGTTGTAGCCACAAGTACTCCTGTTCTTTTTGCAGATTAAGAAAAGCATCTGGAAAACGATGAAATGGCAGAGAACAATGGGCCAGATAAGCAGGAAAGCATCAAAGGGCACCTATGCGCACACCAGAGCGTTGTCATTACATGTAATGGTTCCCCCGTGGCTGTAGCAGCATCTGCTGAGTTGTGATTTTGAGTGTACATGGGACTGTGGCCTGCCAGAATGAAGCTTGCTGTACTTGGCAATGCAGCAAATAACAATGGCTTCAAAGAGTGTACCCATCCTGAGTTAACCCCCTTTCCCCAGTGCATATGATCTGTCTATGGAAAGTAATGAGATTCTTCTCTTTACTTTGTGAGCCAGTGTTGTTTATGTTCATGCAGGGCCGGCTCCAGGCACCAGCCTGGCAAGCAGGTGCTTGGGGCGGCCGCTCTGGAGAGGGGCGGCACGTCCAGCTATTCGGCGGCAATTCGGCGGACGGTCCCTCACTCCCGCTCGGAGTGAAGGACCTCCCGCCGAATTGCCGCCGCAGATCGCGATCGCGGCGTTTTTTTGGTTGGTTGGTTGGTTGCTTGGGGCGGCCAAAACCCTGGAGCCGGCCCTGGGTTCATGAGGGCAAGAGCTCTGGTGTGGGCATTTGTTTGCAAGCCACATGTTCTTTAGTCCAAGTTACATGGATATTATGTAGTTCACTATGTTATGAATCCTGAGCCACGTACTCCTGAACATAAAGGGTAGCTAATGGGGAGGAGGGATAGCTCAGTGGTTTGAGCATTGGCCTGCTAAACCCAGGGTTGTGAGTTCAATCCTTGAGGGGGCCATTTATGGAACTGGGGTAAAAATCTGTCTGGGGATTGGTCCTGCTTTGAGCAGGGGGTTGGACTAGATGACCTCCTGAGGTCCCTTCCAACCCTGATATTTTATGATTACACCTCCCACTCATACTATGTAGCATGCTCCTCTCTCTGTGCTGTACAATATGTATGTGTATCCCTAGTCCCTGCTCTGTGCTTAGCAGCAGAGCATCCAAGCACCTTCAAGGAGCAGGTTAAGCAATGTGACTAACATTGGTCATGTGTTGCTTGTTCTCTTGTCCTCTCCCCAAGGGGAGAAGTGTGTACAATGGAATGTCTTGTTTTTTGGTATGGTTTGTTTTTTATAAATATACCTGTTGCTGTGTGTTTATCTTACAGACGACACGGTCAAAAAACGTGTCTTGCCCATGGAGCAGAAAATGGTAAGGTTTGTGATCGACCTTAGTTCCTGGGGAGTCCATTCCACAGTCTTGGATCAGCCCCCTTGGGAAGCTCTCTCTTTCTCGCACAGACAAGCTTTACTCGTATTGTCGAGAGTTCCACTGTGCCAGGGGAGCAGAGCTGTCAACCATGATCTTCATCCTGGACCTTTACATGGTGTATACAGTCTATGGTACAGTTTGTGTTTTAAAATATAGTTTATACACTTGTATATATGAGGGGTACAGGAAGGAGAAAACACCCTCCCACCTGAACCTTTATTTGCTTGCAGACTGCTGGAAGATGACCTTATTCCTAGGGTTAAATCTCACTGCATGTCTCCCATCTCCCCTCTGAGTCTCATACCACTGAAACAGTAGTCATTTGACTGATTTTCATAGGACAAGGAACTTGGGAGTTGCACTAAATTATTTATTGACAATTAAAGCAAAAGGGCCCATTGCAAATTTTTAAACTATTTTAATTTTGCTTGTTAATTTTTCTTGTGCTTTCATATTCGCACCGGATAACTCTCTATAGCTTGCAGATGACTCTGAGTGGATGTCCATATTGTAGCAATTTCATGTCAAGCATCTATCTTTTTAGCTGAGAATGTCATGTTCGGGACATGATTGGGTAATATTTTTGAAGTGACTTTAAAAGGAGATAAAATTGGATGATTTGACCTATCTATTTTTCATTCGATTAGACAACTGGAGGCATTCTCTCAATTTTCAGCTTTATGACAGAATAATGTGGCTGTTACAGGCAGTGAGTCAGTGATGGCTCAAGAAAATTCCTGGTCCCTAAGGGAAGCTCTAATGAAAACTAGAATTTTTTTCCAGGAAAAATGGAACAGCTGTTCTTGTAAAGAAATAAAGTTTCGGCATTTAATTACTCAATTGCAAACCATAATTGATGGATGGGAGGGAGCAGACAAACAACAAACCATTTTTTTTTTAGCATTTAAATTCTTAAATTTTAAACAGCGAAATGAAAAGCTGACACTTGAATTTTTGATTGTGTGAGAAACATGATGGTGAAAAAGCCCATCAGATTACATCACCTAAATACTTTTTACAGTGTTGTTTTCCAGATCCATTAGATGCTTTTATTGCTGTTGTAGCACATTTAGTTTAGTTTGTCTTTTAGCCAAAGGCTGGATTTATGACAGTATCTCTTCATCCATCGGTGTAGGCTCTCAGTAGAGATGTGAAAATGGGTGGGGCTGGCCAGGGAATGCACTAATTCCACTTCCCCATAGCAGCACCCACTAGCAGGGCTCATGTAAAGTAAACTCTCTTACCCTTAGCAGAAACCCTGATGGCAGAGGAGGCCTCATGGGTGCAGAGAGATAAGTGAATGACATGGAACCATTAAAATCAGGATTGTCCAATGCATTTTAAGAGTAGAAAACCTGTACGCTTCCTTACATTTAAGGTCTCACACGATGGCCACCCTCTTGCTGGTTGAAGTTGGTGATTGCTGCTTCATAATTAGCCGGAGGAGTCACTGTTGAGCAACACAAGCAACATTCTCCTCGCTGAGTCTGAGCTGGGTCCACAGTTCTCCTGGTCCTTGCTTACAGTGGTCACAGTCACCCTCACTGGAGAACTACTCTCCCAAGCCTCCTGAGCTTTGGACGCCCCCTCACTCACGCTCATGGCTTAATGGGACGGTTAAACCTATGGCCCTTCCAGATCCAAGTCCACAACAAGGAGGCGCAGACCATGGCAAAGTCCACAGCAAGCAAACCAAGTCCGACCAAGCACATCAAACCCACCCCCACGCCACCAATATATTGCTATTTAGCCCATGTTAATATTCTGCTCCCCCATCCAATCCTATGTAAAAGGCAATAAGGCAATCACAAGCACTAGATGCCAGTCCAAGGCAGCTTTTAGCTAAGAGGCACATCTGGCCCTTTCATAGATTCCAAAGGAAATCATTTTTTTGTAAGGTCTGTAGATGTCCCAGGCTTTGTGGCACAGTTATGTTGCTAATGTCTGTCTCTGGTGCCTGACTGTGATTGCAGAGAATTAATGCAATTTTCCACTTGGGAATAATTGACTCTGAGTTAATCCATCATGCAAACCTTACAGGTCTTTCTTTAGGAGAACAAAGGAGAGTCTCTTTGCGAAAACACATCTTTGTACTGCCTCATGTCCTGCTCGGGCCAGGAGCTTGCACTGCTGACATAAGGCATGACTGAGAAGCGAAACAGATAAGGCAGTAACCACTGTGCTAGTCATTGGTAAACACTTGGTAGTTTTAATATTTATTTTCCGATTAAGGGGACCTTTACCTAAAGCTAATTACAAGGATAGCTGGCTCCCTATAATTCTAGGTCCCAAACCAGTTTTGCCACTTCTGAGCAACTTGAAGCTATTACAGTTTCAAGTTGATTAATTATCCCCGCAGACAAGCACAGCATCTGCCGACTCAGAAAATGAAGTGGAAAAATGAGAGCTCCTCAAGGACAGGAAGAGATGGCTTCTTCAAAGACAAGGGTCAACTCAGCCTCTTTTTAACATTTTCAGTATCTCCTGGGGGGCAGAAACTAATGATTCGATCTAATAATTTAATCAAGACGTAATGTCAACTTTGCTATGATGGACACTTTTATCCAAGGAGTGGACAAATTGTGGTTCCAGGATTCTACTGTGTGGCACTCGGCTGTCCTTGTCTTCATGATAGAGACGTGAGGTTGACCAATGGAGGTTGCAGGTCAAAGAACATATTGATCTCAGAGATGGCCACTCAGCTCAATGCAAATCATAGCATGCGTGGATCTATGGCTTCCAGGCTGCCACCTCCAATTCGAAGAGAGTGGTAGCAGCAATTTGCTGCATTTTTTGCAAATTAGGTGTCTTCTTCAGGCTCCTGGCAAGTTGCCGGAGTGGCCCTCCAATAGGGTGTCCGAACTGTATATACTGAAGTGTAGAGAATGAATTTCTGAGCGCTGCTTGGCAGAAAACATGCCTGCTTTCATGACTTGGACCTGCTCTTCCTTGCAGAAAACTTCAGCCAAGCTGCACACGTGCAGGAAGCATGAAGACTTTGATTAGCAGGCCACTACTGGTCGCACTAGGGGGCCTGCTTAATTGCCATGGTCCTATGACAATAGGTGGATGGCCACAGAACCCAGAATACAAAAAGTATTCTGTGCAAAAGTGAGTGCAAAAAGATTTTTAAAATAAAGATTTTAAAGTCTTTTGGAACTGTTCAGTAGTTAAAGATCTTTGTAATTAAAAAATTAACTATGGGCCCTATCCTCAGCCAGTGTAAATTGGAGTGACACCATTGATTCCAATGAAGTCACGCTGACTGTCACCATTTGAGAATCTGGCTCTGTGTGTTTCCTTAACTTGATATGGAAAACACTCTCTGTCTTTTATTCCTTCAAGCTAATCCCTCAGGGCAGAAGTTCAAGGAATATTTCAGGGTAATTCTATTCCAAGATCAGCTTGCCAAGTCAAGAATCAGAAAGTGGAGGGAGGCTCGGGCAAATGCAGTTACTTAAGCATTAGCCTTCATCTTGGTTCAAAGTGTTGGGTTCAAACTGTGCTTCAAGCTACAAAAGGCAATAAGTGTGATGGTCTCATTAATGAATATGATTAGATTATTTTTACACCACCTCCTGAAAGTGTGGCACAATTCGATGCAGTTGGCAGCGGCGGTCTCTTTTCAGATATTGCAGTGTTAAGTCTGCGAGCTGCGAAGGGAATGTTGCATAGTGCCTGCATGCAGCATGCTTTACACTAGGCAATATTACTAGTCTGTCTCTCTCTTGCATTACATTTAAAAGCCCTAAAATTTGACACTGAAAATGAAATAGAAAAAGTAAGTGTAGAACCATCTATCTGCTGTGCTCTCCGCTGTGACCTCCATTCTGCAGCATTTGGGGTGGAGACGATGCCTTCGTATGGTTGTAGAGCACCTACCGTATTCTGGATGGGTCAGCAATATAAATTTCATACTAAAAACAAACAAAGCGATGTGAAAAACATATCAAGGCAGCAACAGTTAGGAAATGCTAGCATTTGAAATGCCCATGCAACCTTCATTCTGCTGCCTTGCATGTAGGCATGATAATGCAAGCGATAATTTTATGACCCCCAGACTACTATTTTCCACAGGATTCCTGGCCAAACAGTAGGCAGAGTGGTCTGTGAAGGGGCAGCGTTGGCGCAGTAGCATGCTGAGACATTGGTGTATGTAGGATGATGAGTGTTTTGTGTGTGCATGCACCTTTAATGGCTGCCTGACAGCAAGAGGTTGTCATTGGGATGCTCCGAAGGCGAGCTCTTTTATTTCTTTTTAAACTGTAGAGCTGAGGTTTGAGGCCTCCTGGGTTCTGCTGCTGTGGCTAGAGGGGAGCGCTTCTGACCTCTAGGGCTGCTGCTGTTGGCTAAGATGCCAGAGTTAACCCTTACTCTTGTGATGATGTATCAGGAGGTCTGTAATGACGCCAAGCCATCGGGATCTCAGTTTTGCCTCTTACCTTACCAAAAACACAGTGCTCCTTCCCTCCCTCCCTCCTGTGGCTTTGGTTTAGCTGCCCAGGGGATGCTACTTGAGGAGGCTCTGCAGTTTGGTGGACTCAGCTGGCAATTGGCTAACACTTCCTGGCTATCCTGCCCCATCCCCCTTTTCTTTCTGGGGTCTGGAGGGGTGTGTGTGTAGGGGGCTCTTCTCCAAAGTGCCTCCTGTGATGCTACCGCCTGGTCACAGCGGGTGAAATTGAGCAGCTTGAGCTGTGTGGAGAGCAGACAAGGAGGGATCCCATTTAGCACCCTGTGTTCTTTTCTCTGGAGCAATCTGGCTTCCATGGATTTCTCACATTAGTCACGCTGCACAACATGGCTGCAGCAGTGACGCTCATTGCAGTGTCTGGCTGTTCCGGGGAGTTAACGTTCAGCGATACATGTGCTGAGATTTTCTTAGACATGTTTGTCTAGTGAACAGCTCCCGGATGAGCTGCTCAGAGTAGATTGTGGTAGTTGGGAAAGTCGTCCTGACAAACATTGTAAGCCAGTGGTTCTCAAACTATTTTTTCTGCAGACCACTTGAAAATTGCTGAGGGTCTCAGCGGACCACTTAATGATCTTTCCAAATGTTGTTTGTACCATTAACTAACTATTGTAAAGCGCTTTGGATAAAAGAGCTGGATAAAAAAACCTTAACAATAATTTAACTTTTTTTGTTTTACAACTCATATTTTACAACTCACATAACTCCTATTTGATATCAGTAGTTTCTAATGCGATGGATGTGCCAACTCTCCCGCACCGCGGCAGCCCCCAAAGAGGGGGGTCTCTCCCTTGCCACAGCAGCCACAGAGTTGACTGCTGGGAAGGAGGGCATTCTCTCCCCGGCAGCTACAGCCCTGGAGCTGGGGAAAGTCCCCTCTTTCTCTGGCTGCTGCAGCCCTGCGTGTCCCAAATTCCCCCCTCCCCCTCTTCTCACCCCACTACCCCCTCCCAACTACTCTCTATTCCCCCCAAGGCCACCACCTCATCTTACATGTGCGTCTTCTCCAAGGTCCAGGCACCTAATTAGTGGAGCCACGCCTGCGCGGCTTCACTAATTAGGTGGATGGTCTTCAGTCTCTCATGTGCGGCCACCCAGGCATGCACCTTAGACGGAACTATCCGCCGACCCGCTGAATGGAGCTCATGGACCACAGTTTGAGAACCTCTGTGGTAAGCTTTGTCAAGTTTATCTAGGCTTTTAAGAAGTATTTAAATTCTGTACACTAGTATTTTTATTTTCTACTTGGAATGTCCCAACATCCTACCTCAAAGTTTAAACTGGTGAAAGCGTTTCAACTCATAGTCACTTGTACTGTTTTTTGTTTGTTTGTTTTTCCCTGCATGGGGCCTTTGCCTCTCCTCATTTGCCCTTGATAGATGTGGAAATTCACATATCTTTAAATTAAAATTCTGGTCTTGTGTTCTGAGCTGTTCCAGTGGGTTTGGAAGTGAGTGGAAAAGTTTGAATGTAAAATGTTTCCTTACAGCAGGGGGAGTAAATTGTCTAGGAATGCATGACCAATATTACTGCATGGTGTCCAGGGCCGGCACCAGCTTAACAAGCAGGTGCTTGGGGCGGCCAAGGGAGAGGGGCGGCACCTGCAGCAATTCAGGGGCTGCAGGTCCCTCACTCCCTCTAGGAGCGAAGGACCTGCCGCTGAACTGCCACCGCCGATCGCGGCTTTTTATTTATTTATTTATTTTTTGCTTGGGGCGGCAGAAATGCTGGAGCCGGCCCTTATGGTGTCAACAGTTCAGCATTAATCTGCAAATAACAGTGGTGCCTGGACATATCCAATTATTTTGATGGATATCTGTTGTTTGATTAAACACAGAGATACTGGAGCAGTGGGTATTAGAGGACACTGTTTGCAAAAGGCAGTGATTAGAAGAATATGTTTAGGGAATCAAATGACTCTAAATCAAAACCCTGAATTGAAACAACCCTGAACTCTGTGGAAAGTTGGATCCAGATTTGCAGTTTGCATCTCTGACCCATCTCTTATGTGAATAATATTGTTGAATCTTTAAAGAGTATGTGTAGCATTTCCTTGTAGAAAGTACCTCACTGTATAACTTTTATTTTTTCCTAGTAGAGCCTGTTAAAAGTGCTTTGGAATATTTTGAAGCATCGATTTTCCTTTTGTTATACTACTACTATGTAGTCTGTGCACTCAGGACTATGTGTTTTCTTCTTAGCATGTTGCCTCATGAGCCTTTCAAGTACACCATATAGGGCTGTGGACCAAAGAACAAGGTGGTGTTGCCCAAATTGTTTATGTAACATCACTATTATTATTATTATTATTTATTATTTATTATTGCAGTAGCATCTCAAGGCCCTGGCTGAGAACTTGTTGTGCGAGGTGCTGTCCAGACACCTAGTAAGAGGTAGTACCTGCCCCAGAGTGCTCAATGAGGATGAAGCTGTTCGCACTACCTGCAATTTAAGTTGTCCAATGCTTCCCTCTAGAACAGGGGTGGGCAAACTTTTTGGCCTGAGGGCCACGTCTGGCTATAGAAATTGTATGGCGGGCCATGAATGCTCATAAAATTGGGGTTGGGGTGCGGGAGGGGGTGAGGGCTCTGGCTGGGGGTGCAGGCTTCAGGGTGGGGCCAGAAATGAGGAGTTCAGGGTGCAGGAGGGGGCTCCGGGCTGGGGTAGGGATGGGGATGCAGGGCGGGGGGGACGGGAGGGGGCTCGGGGCGGGGACCGGGGGGGTGGGGGGGGGATCAGAACGGGGGCGGGGGGTGGGGGGGGGTTGGCTCATGGGTGCAGGCTCCGAGCGGCACTTACCTCAAGCGGCTCCAGGAAGCAGCGGCTCTGCTGCACGCTGCCTTTTCCTTAGGTGCTGCCCCTGCAGCTCCCATTGGCCGCTGTTTCTGGCAAATGGGAGCTGCGGGGGCGGTGCTTGGGGCGGGGGCAGTGTGTGGAGCCCCCTGGCTACCTCTAAACATAGGAGCCGGAGGGGGGACATGCCGCTGCTTCCGGGAGCCGTGCGGAGCGTCTCCCGACCCTGCTCCCCGGCTGGAGCAGGGCAAGCCCCAGTACGACCCTGCTCCCCAGCGGGAGCTCGAGGGCTGGATTAAAATGGCTAACAGGTCAAATCTAGCCCGCAGGCCATAGTTTGCCTAACCCTGCACTATAAGATACTGTTTCCAGTTGCTTATAGCTTTGCCAAACTCTAACCATTCAGGCTGAAATTTCCCATGCTGGGGGCACAGCCAGCCTTAATTCTGGCATTTCCCTGCTCCTGAATTCTTGACTTTGCAACCTCAGCATCTTTTCATGTAGTTGAAATGTGTAAAAATCGAAATACTCTGACACGTGCTATTGCTGGGTGCGCATGCTAACAAGCATGCATGAGTGCCTTACGTGTTCGTGCTACACGCCTTGAAGTGTTATCGAATAATTAAAGATGCTTCCTTTTTTTTTAGCAATAACCGTGGAATGAGCAGTGATCTGTAATATCTCTTTTAATAAAATTGGCCTTGGAATATTCAGCTAGTTGAATGATCCGAGCAGCTCACAATTCGAAAGCAACTTAAAAATCAATACATGAATTAAAACATAAATGTCAGTCGTCACACATTAGCAGACATAAGGACATGTTTTAAAGTCCCAGGGATGCATTTTCCATGCAGTCATTTATATAGTGTTTCCATTTCCAAAGAGCTGTACAAATGCTAATTACTAAGCCAGTTGAAACTGCCCCAATTCCTCTTTAAACAAACAAATTTATACAGTACATGCCACTTAATACGTTGATTTATATTGAGGACATTGGAGATGCATTTGAGCCTTTGATCAGTAGGTTCATTACCTACCCCTCATTCATTACCTGAAACTCCTTACTTGGGGTTATCCTGAAATACGTAGGGTCTACGTTTTTCTGGAACCTTTTATTGTTCCTCTGCCTCAGATTACAAGGCAGAGCTCTTCTAAGGTCATCATTAGCTTACAGAGGTTTGCTGCAGGGAGCAGTTGGAGGTTCCCAGGCCTCCTTTGTTTAAAATGTTGCCACCCAAAGGGAAGGAAACTTGGCATGATCTCTGTCTCTGACAGTCACCACTCTCACTGGAGACTGTTGTATCTTCCCTGCCAGAGAGGACTTATCCCGGGGGGGTTGCAAAGTTACTTTTGAAGAGCAAATGTTTTTCCATTGGAATGGACCAAGTTTCACTAAGTGGCAGCTGCCTTACCAAAATCTTTATCCCACTTCAAAGGATACAAAATGAATATGCTAAGCTTTGCATGTATCCAGCATATCCTTCTGGATTCAATACAAACATTTCCAGGAAGGCGGGATTCATCCATTTTTTATTTTTTTTTTACCTTCTTTAGTTAGGGTTATGGGGAAAGGGTGATATTTTTAAAACGGGAAAACAAAGGAGTAGATTCCCTTGTCTGTAGGCCTTCTGTGGAAGCACACCAACACCCCTGGTACTGGGGGCTCATTGTAGGGGGCCAGACTGCAACTGGTCCCGAGGTCAATGGGACCGTTTGTGGAGCCAAGTGCTACTCTGCACGAGTAAAGATACCAGAATCTCTCACAGGCTAAGGGGAAGGGGGATGAAATTTTTATGAGAGTCCCTATACTGGCAGCTCATCCTCGATCAGTTTCCCATGGTTCCAAGTTACTCAAATACTTAAAGCATTTGAAGTCTTTATAGGAAGAAAACTTGAAAAATAAACCTTAGCGGTTAACTTATTTGTCCTGAATACTTTATCCCAATTAGAAATAATAATATAATGATATAGTGCTTACCAGCGCTAGATCTCAAAACACTGCAAAGGTGACCAGTGGGGAAACTGAGGAACAGAGAGGTGAAATGACTTGCCCAAGGTCACCCAGTGCCAGGATTCAAATCCAGAACTCCTGAGTCCCAGAGCAGTGCGCTATCCACTAGGCACACTGCCTCCCAATCAAGACCACTATTCATTTTCATGTGTAGTCAACAAGGGGGGAGAGAAGTGGTGGGGAACCTTGTGTAGAGAGGGAGTTGGGTTGTTTCCCAAAACTGGTATTTCTCCAATTTTGTAAAAACTTGCACTAGTGCAAAATTAGGAATGTCACTGGAGTTTGTGTGAGAATCGGGCAATGGAGCCCAGTCTTTTATATTATCCTTGTTTAAGTGGAAAAAGTACCAGATTAGAATTCCAATTCAGCAAAGTACTCAAGAACACGACTAACTTCCAAGCATATGAGTAGTTGTATTGAATTCAAAGGGACTACAGTTATGCTTACAGTCAAATACACACTTAAGTGATATACTGAAACAAGGCCTAAGATCTCTAGAAACTCAAATCCCTTAGTCACAGAACAAGTAAGTCGCAGAGAGCTTCTGGCCCAGTGCCCCAACTCTGTTCCAGAGGCGGACTCAAGGGATCAGTTCATTTCTGATCAGGGCCGGCTCTGGCTTTTTCGCCGCCCCAGGCGAAAAAGCCTCCGGCCGCCCCCCCCCC
>NW_020664487.1:702143-706467 GCF_002925995.2 Terrapene triunguis
CGCCGCACCCCTCCAGGTGCCGCCCCAAGCACCAGCTTGGGTGCCTGGTGCCTGGAGCCGGCCCTGTTTCTGATACCTATTCAGTCTTTGGTTTCTCTAGACTGCTGAGATTACCAACAAGTATGCCAGTTTTGGCAGTGATTTTTGTTATATGCCTACCTGTCCACTGGGAATTGGACAGACTATTAACTTTTTCTACATTTCCCACTGAACAGATTATCTAATAAAATGACTTGGGTATCTACTGACCCGGGCTGCTTTTTAACCAGTATCTTAGAGGTGGAAGGATCCATTTTATTAGCCTCCTGAGGAGTTTTGGCAAGTGTCTGATTTGATTTCAACTCTCACAACATTTGATGTTTTTCTTAAAGCTCCAGCTCCTGCACTCATGAGTGTCTGTGAATTTCAGCTATTTTTTTAGTGAACATTTTCAACTCTGCTGGTTGCACAGAGGCCTAAATACACGAACCGTACAGACTCAGACACCAGAAGGCACATAAAAAAAGGATACCGCACTTACCGTTTTTAGAAATCTCCTGATTTTTAAGCCAATCCTGTGATTGAGTGGGGGGGTGGGCTGATTCATGAGTTTTGAAAGCTTGGGGTTAGCAAGGTGGCCTCAAGCATCTGATGCATTTAGCATGCCTTAAATTTCAGTGTATGATCAATAGGGTTTGAGTTACACACAAAGTATATATAGTACACTGTCCCATAAAACAACTCCGCCTGCACTCTTTGATGACATCATAGGTGAATGCCTCTAATACAGTGTTTATAATTAGTTCTACATCCACATCTGTGGAGTGTGTTGCTCTTGCTAACAACAGGATGTTGGTGAGCCTCCTTTATTCTTCAAGGAAGTGGGGCTGCTCTTGGAGCTTCAGAGTGTACCACAAACAAAGGAAAGTAGATGCAAAATACCCTTAGATAAGTGAAAGACCTGCACAGCTCCTAGATTAGATATTTACCATGTCTGTCTTTTGGCCATGTTTCAGAAGGAGTGCTTATGGGAAAAGGTTCTTTGTATAATGCTATAGAAAAGAATTTGAAGCTGTTTTTTCCATCCAAAATTGTTTAGGAGACCATGGCCCTGCTCCAGCAAACCACCTGAGCCCATACATCACGCCAAGCCCCCAAGTGTAAGGGCCTTGCTGGATTATTACTAGTGAAAGGCATCAGATTATCAGCCCTGGAATACTGAAGTCCTCTATCCACAGAGCGGCGTAGCAGAAGTGTAAGCTTTCCGTCACCATTCTGCAAGTCCTGGCCTGGGGGGACCATCTTGAGAGATGAGAAGGTACTTCGGTCTCCATGCCCATTTTATCCTGGGCTTGTTAATACTTCCAACAAGTGTGATAACCAGTTCCCTTTGTGGCTGCTAAAGGAAACATAGGGAACATCTACGCCGCTGTAAAAGACTCATGGCAGTCACAGCTGGCCCTGGTCAGCTGACTCCGGCTAGGTCGTGAGCTGCAGCAGGACTATAAAATTGAAGTGTAGACATTCATGCTTGAGCTGGAGCCCAGGCTCTGGGACCCTCGCCCTTTGCTGGATCTCAGAGCCCGGTCTCCAGCCCGAGCCTGATCGCCTCACTGCCATGTTATAGTACTAAAGCCCAAGCCCCATGAGCCCGGGCCAGCTGACCCGGGTCAGCCGTGGGTCTTTTATTGCAGTGTAGAGTTTCCTCTAACGTGTGAGTGTAGCACTCTGGCATTGCAACTGCAGGCCCAAAAATATTTTATATGGAAGAAAATTGTGAGCTGAGCACTGGAGAGATCCTTTGGGTTGTTGCTACATATATAAAAACAACAAGACTAACATTTTCACAAAAGGTTGCCTAACGTTGGGCACCTAAATGAAGAGGTAGGAACCTGATTAAAGGATTTGATTTGTTTTGGTGTTTTTCCCCCAGTTCCCTTGATTTCAGTACTGAGGGCCAGACTCGGTCACTCTTGCTCTGCTGGGCAGTACATTACTCCATGAGTAGTCCCACTGAAGTCAGTGGAGAAGACTGGTGGAATCAGGCACAGATTAGGAGCCTATACGTGGATTTGGGAACTAAATTCTTCAATCTACTTTTGGCAGCTTTGGCCCTTGCCTATTTGATTGCCATTCTCTTTTTAATATATTTATTTTTGAGGAAATCCAGATGGCTAAAATATTGGCCTCCCCTATATTGGGGGCATGGAGGTGAGGGGGGAGAAAGGAACCTATTTACGAAGAAGACGAATAGCAAGAAGCTGTATTTTGTAGCATATCTAGGACTATGTGCACCAGACCAACAAATATAGAAGTAGTTAGCAGTTCCCTTTTAAAATCAGCATGATGTATAGAAATTGGCACTTACAGATCAGTTCTCAGTTGATATTTTCAGCACAATGCAGGGACTTGCATGCTGAGCCTCCCCCCCCCCATCATATTCTAAATTCTACACTCCTCATTCTACACCATATGACTGAAGAGCAGAGGCTCTAAGCTAGCTTTTCTACCGCTGTGCCCTCAGGCCAAATCTCGCCGGCGGCTGGGGGTGGGGGGGGCAGCTGCATGCTTCTGAAAGCAGAATTTTGGTCTTTTCTGCCTTACTTCACTCCCATCAGTTTCAAGTCAGTGTTGCAGAGGCTCTTATGTAAGGAACCCAGGCTCAACAGCCCCTATTTATTAATGCAGTTAACATTGCTTAGGTGCCTTTGCTTTTGGAGCGCATCACTAAGTTCAGTGGCATCCCTCTCTTCCACGGATCCAATGAATGACACATGCTTTCCTTCCCAGTGCACTGACTTAGTGCCTGATCCTGTGGGGTTCTGAGTGCTTCCTGGAAGGGCTGAGGGCTGTCCACTACAACTGACTTTGGTCCCTCGTGGGCTGGTTTTTTTCATTATCACTCCATGTCCCTGTTAGCAGGTGTCATGAAAATGCACCGAGGGGGAGAATAGACTATTTGGATGTAAGTCTTCTCTTACTTCTGTTTCAAGCCAATAATTCCACTGACTTCACTGGAGTTATTCCTGATTCACACCAGTGTAAGTGAGATCAGAATCCGACCCACTGAATTTACGAGTTACTGAATGTCTTAGAGGGACATGGCTTATTGTGTAATAATGATGGAAGAGGCATATAACTCGGTGTCCATGTGGCTCAAGCAGGTGCATGTAGTATTTGATGTCTTACGCATAGTGTGCATGACATGCTGCTGTAAAACCCTCAGCAATTCAGTGATCAGGGCAGCAGTGAAAAGGACATTGCCCCTGACAGAAATGGGAAAGGAAAAGGATATCCTTTCCTGTCCTTTTCCAGCTAAATCAGCAAAAGAGAGCATGTAACCCAGTCATGGCTGTTTGCACCTGTGGGCTTAAATCTGTTTTGTATATTCCAGCAAGGCTACCTTTTGTTTTCAGAGCTAACAAGAAATGATTACTGTGCTATTTACAAAACCACCACATCTGTGATACCAAATGTTTATCCACGTTCAATGCTATTTGGAAGTACCGGGGAAAAAGCATAGGTGAAAGGCTTATTATGCAGAAGAAAGAATGGTGTAGACCTGTCCAAACAACACATTTTGTGTGCGGCGGACCCAAAACAATCAAACCTATTCAGTGTGCAATTCAGTTTTATTAAAGAATGCCTGAGAGAGGGATAAACTTTTTAAAATAACAAAGTTCCTGTGAACTAAAAGGTACAATAGAAAACTGATTTCTTTAAAAGAACGGAAACTACATCTTTTTTTCCCCTGAATGTAACAACATTTTGGTGCAATATGGTTATCTGTTTTATCAGGGTTCTGCTGGAGTGTATTTTGGACCCAATTCACCACTGCATTACTCCAATTTTACAGAGTCATGACTCCATTGACATTAGTGGTATTACATCCAGGATTAACACAGTGCTGAATTAGGGCCTTTGGGTTTTGTAAAACAAACTACAAATGGTTTAATACGTAATGCTGTTTTTTCCTACCTGACAAAGAAGAGTAATGAGGTACTGTGGGTTGGAGGAAAATCCCTGTTAAACTCCTCCCTCCCCCTTCCTTTCTCCTGAGTGTCTGATTTATGGCTATGTTTTTACATGCGTAGATTGTGGGGTTTATCTTAACAATGTAAGCACATTTTCAAACCAGGCCCTGATCCTGCAAAATGACTCCCATTAGCTTTATTGGAACTCCACACAAGTATAGGGATCCTCCTGCAGGAATCACTTGCAGGTTTTTGGCTATGAGTGGCATGACATTGCACTCCATATGATTTTATGAAAATATGCTAATGAGTAGGAATATAATGTAACTGGAATATGCTTCATGCAAAAGGTCTTTTGTAAGGTATCATTA
>NW_020664487.1:706477-723280 GCF_002925995.2 Terrapene triunguis
CAAAGTGTGAGCCATTAATGGTGGTTTGGAATCTTAATGGCTCCCATCAACTAGGCCTGTGAGTCAGGCTGGGAAGAATGAAGGCTTGGGGTCTCACAGGACATATGAGCATGTCACCTTGTACTGGAATCCGTCTTAAACCTGGTGCTTTTCCATTTAGAAGGAGGGGTGGAGACCCAGAGAGACAAAAGATTCCCGCCTTGTACCAAAGTTATATAAGGGGGTGGAACAGAACAAAGGAGGGTCCAGTCATGAGAAATCCCCTAGTTACCCACCTGAGCTGGAGCTAACAAGAACTGTATCGGGGAAAGGATTGGGCCCAGACTAGGAAGAAGTCCAGTCTGTGAAAGAAGCTTATTGGAACATCTCAGAGGGTGAGATGTTATCTGTAATCAGTTTCTTAATGTATTAGGCTCAGACTTGCGGATTTTGTTTTATTTTGCTTGGTAATTTACTTTGTTCTGTCTATTACTTGGAACCATTTAAATCATACTTTTTATACTTAATAAAATCACTTTTGCTTATTAATCAACCCAGAGTAAGTAATTAATACCCGGGAGAGCAAACAGCTGTGCATATCTCTCTATCAGTGTTATAGAGGGCAGACGATTTATGAGTTTACCCTGTATAAGCTTTATACAGAGTAAAATGGATTCATTTGGGGTTTGGATCCCATTGGGAGCGGGGTGTCTGGGTGCTGGAGACAGGAGCACTTCTTAAGCAGTTTTCAGTTAACTCTGCAGCTTTTGGGCACGTGGTTCAGACCCTGGGTCTGTGTTGGAGCAGACTGGCATGTCTGGCTCGACAAGGCAGGGTTCTGGAGGCCCAAACTGGCAGAGAAAATGGGCTCAGAGGTAGTCTCAGCACATCAGGTGACAGTCCCAAGGGGGTTTCTGTGATCGAACCCATCACAAGTGGCATGACTTTAAAAGAGGTGTTAACAAGGCAAGTATGGGAGCAGAAGGGGGGAGGTTGCCCAGGTGCAACTGGGGACAGAATATGGCCTGCAAAAACTGTTCCACATTACCACCTGTTAGTGAGAAGGAGGAAAAAAAAAACCCCCCAGCTTGATGGTCAGAGCCCAGGTTGAAACTGCAGTTGGAAAAATCTAGCTTTTAACTTGTAAAAGTGGGTGAAATTGGTGTGGGAATCAGAGACAATAAATAAGGATCTCCATTGTATCATTTTCCACTTTTCAGAGTAGAATTCCACTGTAACTTTGAAGTCACACATGTCCCTGCTGACATCCTTTAGGAGTTTTGCTGTTTCCAGACCTGTTCCTCCGAGTGGTTAAGTGTCTAAACCGTCATGAAATTGGACATTCTCCTTGGTACAGTAGATACAGGGAAGAGGATAATGAAATAATTATGCTCTCATCTAGAGATGTTCCCTGCAGGTCCTGATTGGGGCTGTTGGCAGGCAACGTGAAGAACCTCATACCACTTTTGCCTCTACTGTATCTGCTCTGGGAATAAGCAGAGGACTCCAGTCTCAGGTCAGTGAACCTGACACCTCTCAACACTAAAATCACTTGAAAGGTGTTTAAAAAAAAAAAAGCCCTACAAATCCAAGCAGCGACATTCAACCACAGACCTTTTCATCTCCATTCACTATGGGCTAGATTGTCTAAACTAAAGAGCTCGGGACGAGACTTTTGAGTGCGCCGCACCCCCAGCTGGGGTCAGGTTTTCAAAAGAGCACACAACATGCTGAGCCCTTTTGGAGAATCCAGACACTTGCTCTGATGCCTCTAGACACACTGATAAGTATGGAGCTTCTTTGGAAAATATGGCCCTGTGGCTGCCTCATATGCTATGCATTAAAAAGAAAACCTACCAGCTGGAGGTGTGCCCCATAGATCATCATCTTGCACCCTTAACTTCCAGTCGCTTCGTTGCTTGCTCATCCAGGTGCCTGTATGTTGTGGCCACCCAGTCCTGATGGGTCCGTGTAATGGGGTCAGACTCACCACTGTGGCGCCTCCTGCTGGTTGTTCTGGGAATTAACTCAGTCTTTTCGCACGGCGCCTTCATCCGGTGGTGTCTTGCCGCTGTCACTTCTGCTCCGGACCTGCATCACCTCCAAGATCGCAGCGTCCTCTTCAGGACATAGCCATTCCAGGGGAACAGGCCGACTGCAGCCCAAGGTTCTAGCCACTTGCCTCAGTGGCAAACTGCAGCCCTTCACTGGCCACTCCCCTCAGTGGCAAATGGGGGCGAGGGAGGGGGAAACCCGGGCTCACCCACTACTCCAAGTCCCGACCCAGGGACCCTCTAGGCAGCAGCCATGTGCTGCATCTCCTTCAACTCCCGCTGTCCGTTTTCCTGGGCCACTTCCCTGTAGCCCTAGCACCTTCTCTGTCCCATATCAGGGCTTCAGTCTTTCAGCCAGTCAGGCTGGAGCGCCCTCTCGTTCCCCACTCAGCACTGCTCTGTCCAGGGGGCTGGCGGTTCCCTCAGCCCTTCAGGGACCGAGTCCTTTCTCCCTGGGCTCCCAAGAGGGAACTGCCCTGCAGCTCTCTTTATATATGGGCCTGCTCTGCCCTTATTGGCTGTTCATTGCAGCCCCTCTCCGATTGGCTGTCTGCTGCGCAGCCTCCCCAAGGTTGCTTTTAACCCTTTCTCCACCAGCGTAGGGAAGACACCCCATCACAGTCTGGAAAAGGCAGACTTTTCTTTGGCTATCGGTTTGTGAAGGTTTTATGAATGAGAAAATAAAGAGGACATTCATGGTTAATCATGGTTCATTTATGCACAGAGCCCTGCCTGGTGGTGTGCATAATGCTCAGCTTATGGAGGCTAGTTTCAGAGAGTGGTTTGACAGGCACAGCCCTCGACCTCCTTGACCCGGCATTGCTGGCCCACAGCCATTGCACTCTTTTTCTTTTTGGAAGCTGACACAGACCTAAGAAGACTCCTACTAGGAGGCAGAATAATTCAAGTGGCGGGATGAATGAGGCCGATTCTGCTAATTATAGTGGTGCCCTTCCATAGTTAATTGACTGGTGTGTCTGTTTCTAACTGAGCCTTGTGTTCTGGGGGCTAAATGTCTATCGTTCTATACCCCATTGGGATGAAAGTCAACACACAGCTTATTAACAGGAATGTGATTGATTGATTGATGGAAATAACCATTTAAAATGGGTTCAACTTTATTAGGTATTAAACTCAGCCAAGAAAACCAAACGGAAAACCCCATAAAATTCTCAAGGTTTCAGAGCACTTTTTGTCAGCCTGGTGAGCACAACTGACTGTGTCTGGTGACCAGTCAGCTGTAATGTTAGGGCCCAATCCTGGCCACCCGTCTCTGATGCTGAGCTGGGCCAGAGCTCTACCCCCTCTCCGGGCTCCATGCCTGCAGAGCTCTGTGGATTTCCTGAAGGGACAGGATCCCTTGGGTGACAACTGCAGAGCTCCTCTGTTGGCCATTTAGCCTCATCCACTCCTCTGGGTTGGAGTCCAAGATATACAGCAGAGGTATCACTGGTGAACAGTCATGTGGAAAGCGGTGACATTTGTACAGGGTGGGTCTCCCTAGCTGGCTGAAATCTGAGAAGGCCATATTTATTGATTGATTTAGATTTATAAAGTATCAAGAGATACTATTTGGGAATTCTAGGTGCCTCTCATAAATGTTTAAATATACACTAAAACAAACCACAACCCCGTAGCATATACTAATATGAAAGAACCAGGAACCCCCTCAAATTAAACCAAATTCCCCACTTTTCTCTATACATCACCCCAACAACATTTGTTTCATCAGCAGTCCTCCTACAAAGATGAGCCTTGCAGCAAGCCGTGAAGGTCAACAGCTTCAGAATATTTTGGATCAGGGAATGGAGAAACTCAGAGCCGCTGGTAATGAGGTCCATACAAACACCTGGATGGATGGATAGGAAGTGCATTCCAAAACATGCTGTGCCAGCAGTCTATCACGAGGAGAGACCGCGTCTCCCAAGTGGAAGGGCCTACAGTAAGGAGCTGAGAAACCAGCCCGGCACCAGCTCTAGCATTGGCTGACATTTCTGCAATCACCAGGCCCCAGGTGTTCTCCATCCCTTGCAAGTGACTGAAAGGATACATTCAGTGCATGCTCAACATGCACTCTGGGGAAATCTACCCTAAAAGCGCACTGTTTCTGCTGCAAAACATTGAATTTAACTAATTTGCCTTGCTATGTTTTACGGTAGCTTATTAGAAAAATTACCCAGGGCTAAAATAAAATTGGAAGAAATACAGACTTTTGTGATCTAGAGTTGCATGAGAAATAGAAATTTGTGCTTGACAACATAGAGGTAAAAAAACAGATCCCAAAATGGGGAGGGGGAGAATCTGAAAAAGCCCATTTTTAATGTACCCAGGGGTGTATGCAGCATAACTGATGCTCTTGGTGCTATCGCAGGTGTTTTTAGCTTTTTTTTTTAACAAACGTAGAAGGAATTCATAGATAAGCAACAAAAAGGCTGGAGAGATTCCCTTATGATTTATGGGAAGCGATTAGAAAAACAAAAGAACAATTTAAGGGCATGGTGGGGGGGCAGGAGAGAAGTGAAAAGTGCCTACAAGCATCAGAGTGGAAACACCATGGAGGGGGTGGCATTGTTTAGAGTGGTACCACGAGGAGTTAATGAAGATGAAATTGAGCAAGGGAAAGAAAATTTCATCTGAATGAGGAAAATATTAATGACGGAGAAAACTGCTAGTGTGGAATAGTTTCTTGAGGGAAGCAGTGGCAGCCCCTTTACTTGAGTCATTTAAACCTGGACTGGATAAAGCACTCCAAAACTTACTGTAAGGAACAATCTTATACGAGCAGAGGGATGGGCTCTTGCATCTTCCAGTGCCATGATTTTCTGACAGGTGTTTTTAGGAGGCACTCACTGTAAATTTGCCAGAATGGAAGGAGTGATGAATTACATCTTGGCTTGGTGAGAGCGGTTGTTTTTTTCCCCTTCCCACCATGTTAGCAGACATGGGAACTGTGGACAATTAGCTAATGCACTGAGGATCAGCAATATTACTGTACCTTCAATTTCAGCTGCAATTACAGAAGAGTGCCAGAATATGCACTCTAATGCAGTGTTTAACCTGTTTTAAAGAAAATGGAAAAAGTGGGAAAACTGCAGGATCAACTCCTGAGGTGTTTGCCCAGTTTTTACTCAGGCAAACTCCCTGGAAGTCAGTGGGACTTTTGCTAAGATGGGCAATGAAATTGAAAAGTGGCTAATTCCAAACTGAGAAAGGGAAATGCTTCTTTGTGCAATTAGCGTACGGAACTCATTGCCACAAGAGTTTAGCAGGCTATTAGTCTGGATAACAAGAATATCCAGAATCTAATAGTCAATATTAAAAATTAAGAGCTTTGGAAAGGATCCAAGCCCCCAGGTTTAGGGCATAAGCCACCCTCTTTTGGAGGTTAGAAGGAAACATTCCTGGGGCCAGGTTATCCTATAACTTGCTCCTGAAAAGTTTATTGTGCCTTCCTCTGAAGCAGCTGGTACTGGCCACTGTCAGAAACAGGATACCGGATGAGCTGAGCGCCTGGTCTGATCAAGTGTGGCAATTCTGATGTTCCTAAGAGCAATAACGCCAGGGTTTGGCCCACTGATTTGAAAAGTGATCAGAGAAGCTGTTGGTTGCTATGATTTATGGTCACCAAACTAGATCAGATCAAAGTAGTGACAGTAAGTTTCTAGCAGCCCACAACAAGACAGTCTTGGATTCCCCTTGAATTAACACAGTTTGTCCGAACAGCTTGAATGATCTTGGTGACTTCACAGAGAGGGAGTAGGGGAGGAAAGAGAGGAGTCTTTACCTATTGAAGAGGAACAAGATTCGTACTGTGAGTGAGAGATGTGGTGTGAAATATGGCTACATCACATCTAAATAAATAGCAGCTTTCCTCTCGGAAGACATTTCTTTCATTCTCGACACAGAACCTGGATTAGGTCGATATCCTCAGACTGAAGGAGGGATACAAACGTCTGTCCGGGGTCATCAGAGTGTTCACTTCATTTCCAACCATAACACAAATGTGAAAATGTGACTCACTGGAAAAGTTCTGTGCCTGGAAGGGTCACAATGGAAAAACATCTGCTTTCCGTGCTCTGTCTTGCCACTGTACAGCATAACAATAAATGAGTAATACATTTAGGTTAACTCCTGAAGCAGTCTCTTTGTGTAACAGTTACATTTAGGTGGCTGTCTTTAATTATTATTAAATACTTACATTTTTTCTGTCTCTTTAGCAATAGAATATGACCGTTATAAACGTATGCCATTCAGCTAAGCGTGTTTTATTTTTGCTGGTGAAGATAGCTTGTTGCCTGTGGTTAAAACATATATGGGAAAGATCCTCAGCTGGTGTCACTTGGCATAGCGCCAATTAAGTCAATGAAGCCTGGTGCATGTGACTATATATCTATACACCCACGGATGATATCCTCAAGTTCTGGCTAATACTTTATACAGTTTTTTTGACCCCATCTCACTTATTTGCCAGTTTCACAAAAAAAGATGGTGAATTCATGAGATCTCAATACAGAGAGGGAATTTTCATAGGGCAAAAATCTTGAGGGGTTAATAAATCTAATTTTTACTTTGACTGTAAGGATTTTAGAAAGCTGCCCAAACCCAGGCACTAAAAGGTCAAATGTAAGTTTTTTGGTGGTTTTTTTTTTTAAATCTGTTTGAGGTCCCAGATCAGCAACAGAATACACTAAAATGCATTTTAAAACAAAACTTGTGACAATCAGTTCTTCCCTTGTGTGTCTGGCAGGGTCCTATGCTCAGGTTCTGTGGGGTGGTAATCCTCAGGGCAGGTACTGCCTGTTCTGTTTTGAGTTAGACGGGCATGAGGCTTCCCTGCTCCTGGTCCTCTGGCTCAGAGAGACCCCTTTTCCATATCAGCTTTGCCCACCCGAGTTCAGCTATCAGCAGCCTACTTGAGCTCTGTATTTGTGCTGCAGCAACTGATGGCAAAGCTAGAGATGACCCCCAAACAGAATCCCTCTGCCTTGACTGGTGGGGTTTGGATAAAATGAGTTCAGGATCTGAAACAACCCTGGGTTTTTTTTTCATTTTGGAAAACCAGTATCCGCTGATGAGGGTTTGCAAAACAAAAGCAAAATCGCTCCCAGTGTTGTCTAGAAGTATTATTTAATTAACCAGTGAAAAGGGGTGAAGACTCGAGGTGGCAAAACTTGCATGTGACACTAAATTATATAAGTTAGTCAACACTAGGATAGAGTGTAGGGAACAAAGCTAGGTGAATGAGCAGCATCATGGCAGACGTGCAATGCATACAAATACCATGTAATGCACATTGGACAGAATGATCTGAACATTTGATATGTTCTGCTTTATTGTAACCACCTGGAAAAAGGACCTAAGTTTGGCTGCAGACAGCTCAGTGAAATCATCTGCTCAATGCACAGCTGGGGTCAAAAGGGGTTGGATATTTATATGGATAATGAGAACATCCACAGTTAAATTAGAGACAATACAAATGTGTAAAGTCCTCATGCTTCATATGACAGTCACTAAATGATTGGGGTCCCAATGTGGACAGGTTTGTCCTCAGATAACCTGTCTCCAACAGCAGCCAGTACCAGATGTATCAGTTTGAATGGTCCACTGGTCTGTTCCAGTATGGCAAATCCTATGTTCCCGTGTTGTGCATCTCCAACCTAAAATAGCCCACTGCACTATTCTAGCTAGTTATGAGGATGTCCTCTGTTATTGCAGGAGGAACTTACAACTCTGAATTTAGCTCTTGTTAGGCAAATGAAGAGGATACTGGTTCTCAACAACCTCCTTTAAAATTAGAGGTGAGCCTGAACCAAATCTCTGGATCTGAATGCTTGTTGAACTTCAGGGAGGAGATGACAGACTCCAGAATTTGGCAAATGGCCCCAATCTTTGTTGCACTGTTTAGTAAACAATAAATAATGTGCTGGTCCTTGCAGATAAGTATGAAGATGAACATCCCTGCCCCAAGAATTAACAGGCTAAATAAAGGGCCTTACTAAAACTGATTTCGGGAGGGGAGGGGAAAACAGCTCTGAATTTGCAATGTGCCTGAAATCATGGTCCTTTTTTTGTGGATTGGGCCCTTTTTCGGGAAAATACAAATACATGTGGAACGTCTACAGCTACAGAGTGGCTAAAATGTAAGATTTCACTGATTGTGCCAGTGTCCTTCATTTTCCATCCTTTAAACCAAATCAAATACTTTCAAGCCATTTTAAACCTGGGTACCATACACATATATCACCGTCTGATTTGCACTCCTGACTCATTGACTTCAGTGGTAGCTTTGTCTGATTAATGGACTGCTGGATCACACCCACAGTCTCTTAATGCTTTGGATTAATTATTTTTTTACAACTGCTTTGTGGTTCACCTTTGAAAGCAACTAGGCCCCTTTGTGTGAGATGTTACTGAGCTTGTCCGCATGCTAGGGAGAAAGGGGTTTGGAATGCAGGACTAAGCGTCAGTTGGTTACAATGACTGTATTTGTTTTTACTGCACAGCGCTACTGTTTTTGTAGATAGTTAAATTACTGCCCAGCTACAAAGAATAAATAGCCATCCTCCTCCTCCTCCTCGCGTGGTTTGGCAGCGATTGCTTAGCATTCTAGCTTCTCTGCTCAGTCTGTTTTTAAGTGTTTATGTTTTGTTTTAGTTTATCTGCCTGTCTGGAGGGAAAAGAGAGAGAGACAGAGACATAGAGAGGTGACTGCCCAAGGAGGATAAAGGAAAACAAATACACGAGAATATGCATGGAATCGAAGAAGTGGAATAATTAGGAACATGGCAAATGCTCCACCTAGTGTGGATTTGTACAGTAACCTGGTGATTTTCCTGCATCCGTCTTCATGCAGATTGGCTCCTTTATTTGGGGGAGTGAGGGGGTGGGAAACCTGGGTTGCCGATAGTTACAGGGTTTGTGGTCCAGTCCTGCTCTCTCTCCATAGCTCCTATCATCCAGGCACCCTTCCCCCGCTTCTTTCCACGGCTCTCCACCCCAAACAGCCCAGATCCAAGCCACTGCACCTCTCTACCCCAGCAGGACACACACCCCATCTGCTGTCTCCTCCTGTAACTCAGCCCCACCACCATCTTTGACCCCCAGCGTATGTCCTTTACCCACTCCCTTCCACACTGGCTTCCTGCTGCCACTCACCCTGACCTCAACACATGTTGCTCACCCAACCCTCTGGCTGAGGCTCACTCCTGCAGACTTCTGACCCAGCTTAAATTCTCCACCCCTGCCATCCTGTCGCATATCTCTCCAGATAGCCTCCCTCCCCCCACATGCATTCCTCACTTCCTTCCTTCCACTGCAGCCTGGCACCTACAACTTCTCCCGGTGGTGTCCTCAAATCATAGTGTGTATCCAAGATATGAGGAACCAATGATTTGTAAAAATTAGGAATTGTCACATTGCTGTTGTGAATCTGACAAAATATGTGACAAGGTGGGTGAGATAATATCTTTTATTGGACCAACTTCTGTTTGTGAGGGAAAGACAAGCTTTTGAGTTTACACAGAGCTCTTCTTCAGGGAAAGGTACTCGAGTGTCAGAGCTAAATACAAGGTGGAACAGATTGTTTTGCATGAGTAGTTAACACATAGTTCCAGGGACCATTCAAAGTGAAGTGGACAGTTAACATATGTGACAATATGTTAAAAAATGTTTCAAGGCATAAATATGAAAAACTCGCTTATTTTTGGCTGGCAGGTTAGCATTTCCCAGTAATGCATCGTCCGTCAAACTCAAGCACAGTCCTGGATTTTGGCTTCTCTTTTCATTTTACTAACTAGCTAAAAACAAATGAGACCAATAGCTTTGATGTCCAATGCAGGCTTTCTGGTCCCTCACACTAGATGGCAGGTGTTTGCCGATGTATGTTTCTCCTCTGCTATGCCTTTCCCACCCTAAGTGTAGGTTGATTTAAAGAACAGCCCCTTGGATGGATCACTTGATGATCACCTGCTCTGTTCATTCCCTCTGAAGCATCTGGCACCGGCCACTGTCGGAAGACAGGATACTGGGCTCGATGGACCCAGTATGGCCATTCTTATGTTCTTATGAATCCTCTTTCCCAGTCTTGTGTTGTTCAGATTGTGTCTGATCTGCTTCCTTTTACCAGCTGCTGATTCCTAAAGCCCCGCTCTGGGTTAACCTGCAAATGCTCCCAGTGCTCCTGGTGCGATGTAGGGAGGAAAAGGGGGCCTTGAGATGAAAAATATCAAACTAAGGGGTTCTTTTGATGTAAAATCAGAGCAGGAGAGGTGGCAGAGTTCTCATTTCTTGTGCTGCCATCTGGAGGGTTAAGAATCAATTCCAGTATGCCAGTGAAGTGCTGGCAGTTTTTGTGGATGCGAAATAAAGATCTTTGTTTTGCTGTTGAATTTTTCATAACAGGAAAAAGGCAAAACATGACCAAAAAAACCTCTACAAAAATATAGGTGCACAAAGCATGTACAGCGGGTGTATGTGTGCATACAATATATGCTACACAAGATGCAGATTGTATATTTCAGTGTAATATATATACAGATATGTAGAGCTAGGTCCAGATAAAGGTGTGTGTATGTTTGAGTATCTACCACAGACCTACTACACAACATACAGATTATACATTTAAATGTATGTATGTATGCGTTCCATATGATTATATCCATTCAAAGCTATTTTGACCGTATATATATATAGTGTACATGCACACCACACAGGTCAGGATCCAGATCCTCCTCCTGCTGTACACCGATATAGCTGATATTGAAATAAAAGTAGACGCATGCTGAAACATACCATCTATCTATCTAATCTTTAAATTCCTATACATCACAAGACAACCTTTAAAAAGCGTGTTACGTTAAATATTTTATTACTCTTAATAATAGGGGATGTTTTGTGATAATTGTTTAGCCAAAAAACTCAATTTGGGGGCATTTGTCCTCTCTTATTATTTCACAGTGTATCTGATTGCTGCCAGTGCATTGCTTGTGAGTATGAAATCAACTAGGAGCTGAACACAAACTTTTCAAGCAAAGAAGGATATTGGGCCAGATCTTCAGCTGGTGAAAATCAGTATAGTAATGGAACTACCGTGATTTATACCAGCTAAGGATCTGGTATTATTTAACACTAAATCCCCACTTTAATTTTAACTGGCACTTGCCTGCCATCATAGATTAGTGTCTGAAGCCCAAATCACAACTGATAATGATATCATACATAAATCTTACTTGATATACACATCAGTTAACGACAGGATTGGTTTGGGATTGAGAAATATAAGCAAAACTTTCAAAGAGAAAAATATTCAGAGTTTAAAAATAAGCAAACAAACTTGCAATGATGTAATAGGTGTTTCCATTGAGTCCTCTTTGGGTTCTCAATAACCTTTCATTCTTCCTCTGGTTAATAGCAACGTCAGCAGAATCTCATGGAATTATAGCCTTGGTTGCTTCTTTATCTGTTTTCCTTTATTACAAAAGTGTGAGTATATAGGTAGAGAGAGAATAGTAATTTCAAGATTAAAAACTCAGTCCATCACCTTTTATAGCCGGAGCCAGGCTTCAATTTTTATTTTGAAATGTTCAATTAACTTCTTAGTTCCTTGTAAAAACAGTCAATTTCTCAGGGGAAGAATTGGTGTGCCCTAGCTGTTAAGATTTAAGGTTCTTCATTCTTTTGTGTGTGGAATTTTCATTCATCAGTGGTTCTGATGATGACTTGCTTCATTTTTACTGTGTGTCCCAAGGTTATTTGGGGGTGGGGGGGATGTATATATGTGTTTGTGTCTCTGTATATGTACATGTGATTTAGTCAGTTGGTGTAACGTACCCAATTAGGATACAGTGGAAATGTTATTACACTAGTTTACTAAAAGCAGAATGCCTCAAAGTCAGTTATGCTCTTGTCTGCTGGCAAAAAGGTCTATTTACTTCACTCTCCTGCTGTTTTCAGCCTCTAAAGAGAAGCCTCCTTTGTGAAGCTTGTCCTTTCCACCAGCCTCTTTCTGAACAGCTTTTGTAGCTAAGCCAGTGCACACCTACGCGCTCTACATGTGAGTGAAATAACAGCTGTCCTGATCCTTGGGCTGCTGAAGGCTAGCCCACGAGGGATTTTATGAACCATGCAAATCGCCTTTCAAGTCAACAGCTCTCTGCTGTCAGGAGCACAAGGAAAATATGCATCAAAGTTTGGCTTTGTTATGTTTGAATAGCCCATTATTCTGCAACATGTAAATCTGCCTTCTCTTTTATTTAAAGTCACCGCAGGGTGCCTAGGATGATGTGTGAAGCATTGTGCAATAGCCCTTTTCTTCTCTGAGTTCTTCAGAATGTTTTCCTTTCCCTGTTAAAATATTTTTATAAAATATATATCAGGAATAGGAGAAGGAACGCGTAGGAAAGAATGGAATATACAAACAATACCAACCATGGTAAACAAATGAATGCTCTGCATATGCACATTTCATATGCATGTTACGGTCCAGAAGCAAAAACAAATCGCTTCAAAATTGTCTTTATCTTTCCAGCTATGTGAAATCCTCTGGTAGGCCCCGATCCTGAAGATGAGTCCACACAAGCCAACTCTTGCACTTGTGCAGTGCCCCATTGACTTGGATGGGACTCTGTGCTAGTGTAAGGGTCCACGTGAGTGGATCTGATTGTAGGATCAAGGACTAAATTTGCTGCTGATTCCCACATTCTGCTTTATTTAGTCCTTTGTGAATTCTGTTTTTACTTTATAATGGACGTTATTCAGATTCTGTCCTAGTTAAAAACATCAACTTTACCATGTAGTAGCCATGTTAGATTGGTAGCGACTCTTAATAACACTGTGCCTTTAAATGCAGATCTATTCTGAAAAATGCCCGTGTAAAACCATTGCCACCTTGTTCCATAGATCTGCTCTTGGCGTCTATTCAGTTGTATTACCTTTTACTCCAGAGAGCTGTGATGGTTCAGCAGTGCTTTGAGAGCATGAGCTGGATTGGATTTCTTCTTACACTTGTTAATCAATGGCCTGCTCCAAACCCATGGACATCTTCCCATTGACTTCAGTGGCCTGGAACAGGTTCAAAGGACAGGTGTGAACTCTGCCTTCACTGACATGTGTGCAGCTCCATTGGATACAGTGCATAGGTATAAGTGAGAGAGCATAACTTGGCCCACAGAACCCAGATCTCCTGAATCATGATTCAGTGCCTTCACCACAAAACCCTCCTGGCTCCCAGTAGGACGGGAAGGAAGAGTTCTACATCAGATGCACCGATGTATAACCTGTTTATAACCCCATCACTCTTGGGCCCACATTGCTAGGCCCCTGGTCTGTTAGAGTAAACATAATACAAACCAGAACATATGTAACCAAGATAAACCAATGACGGTTTCCCAAACAGCAACTCTAGCTACTATTCCACAGTATCACTTCGTGGTTTAGCCATAATGATTTCTGACAGAGCAGAGAGTTTCTTTAAAATAAGGCCAAGATCTTTAGGCTCCTAAGTCCATATTTAGGAACCTACACAAGTGACCCATTTTTTTGACAGTGTAGAGCATCCAGCAGCTGTCACTCACTTCAGTGGGAACTACTGTGTGCTCAGCACCCTTAAGAAACAGGCCAATAATGGAGGCACCTAAATGTGGACTCAGGAGCTTAACTTTAGATACACATTTTTACAGCTTGGCCTGAAGGAATATAAACCTGTCAGCTCCCACAGACAGGCATGGCTGCCCTATGTCACATCGTATTTGCCTCTTCGTTTTCTGGATAGCATTTACCAGTTTAACACAGACTCCTATGCCTTGAAGCCTCATCTGAAGATCGCTGGATGCCTCCAGTCCCCTTGCTCAAGAGTGTAATGGAAGGAAGGCTGGAATTTTTCATCCCCAGCAAGGTCAGTGATTAAATCATGCCACTGAATGGACATTAGTGGGATTTTGTCCTATTATCAAATCAAAGTTGGTGGGAGAGGAGTTTAACTAGTGATATAGTATCTTGAAGATTAAAAATTTCTAAGAACAGAATAATCATGTAGTATATACATGTGTGTGCACACACAATCTGAGGAGTCAGTGATTGGTGCTGGTAGGATTCCACTGTAAGTGTTATCTGGATACCACCAATGATTGCTATTGCAAGCAGAAGAGATCTCACAAGAAATGGAGGAGATAATTTGGAAGAACAGACACTGCCGGGTTACATTTAGACATAGCTGAAGGAATATATATTAGAAACGGTTGTCGAGGAGCAGTTTGTAAATTTCTCTTGGGATGTGTGGGGGACAGTGAAAGTATGTTTGCTTGGTTAAGGCACTGCTTGTTCTGGTCATTTCCGTGTCAGCTGATGATGTGGGCCTGAGCCAAATACTCCCAGACTTTTAGGGCGTTTGAAACACAGATTTGAACTTTGTTATCTGGAGCTCATGGCTGCTTTTTAAGGGACAGATTCCAATACCCTTAGCACCGTACTGCTTGCGTAGCCTCATCGACTGCAATGGCGCTACTTGGCAAAGGGAATCACAGTCTGGCCCCGTGTGACTTTGAAAATGGACTTTCATAATGTTTTCTCCCTCTTTTTGTTCCCTGGGCTCTAGTTTTCCGTTCTGTTCTATAGCCCTGTTTCCCCACTCCAAACGCACACACGCTACATTGACTTTTTGGCTTTCTAGGGCTGATGCTAATCTTTTAAATTGGTTGGAAAGGGCATGGCCAAAATCCAGTTTCCCTCCCCCCTGTTACTCATTGTGTCATCTCCCTGCTGCATTCCAGACGCCTGAACGCATTCTGTAGGATCAGCCACGCTTGCAGCTGATGACCTCACACAAGTTGATGATACATATTGGAGTTACCAGACGTGATATAATGATTTTGGGGGGGGGGGGGGGGGGGGGGACAACAAACAAAATAATTCTGAGCCTTGTGAAACAGCCCATGTTAACCCAATGTTTCTGCATATTTGTCTAAACGTACATTATGAAATAAAGCAAAATTGCCAGAGGAATGCTGTCAAGCCACATAAATACACTGCAGAGCCCCCAGGGCTCTGACCTGAATGGATCTTTCAAACTCCTGCTTGTGAGCTCCATTTACTGGCTCACAAGACAGCTTCCTGCAGGCTGCCCAGCTGGTGACCAGCGCCTCTCAAGCAATGCCCACCTGATTGTTTTCAAACATGCCAGAGAGCAGCAGATTAAAGCAGGATTAAATGAGATGGTCTTGAACTCCTAATGGCTCCTACATTTTTTAGTTTCATCCTTGAGCACTTATCCTTATTCCCCCCCAACACAGACCCTTTGTCCCCTGGAAAAATGCATGTGGGTTTGAGCCCTGTATTTCCAAAGAGGCCCTCAGACTTTCCAGTGAGGAGTGAGGCCCTGTATATTTGGCCAATCTTGTCCATGTTAAAGCATTATCTTTCCTGCTTCCTGAATCGATGGTTGGATTGAAAGTAACCAGTGTGACTGATTGATACATTCATAGACCCTCCTCCTGCTGCCACCACCCCAAAAAAAATATTTTCCCTCAGCTTTTTAAAAAAAAATTACCTTTCAGCCTGTTTCAGGCAGCTGCCCTTGCTTGTTCTGAACCAAAATCTGTTAGCCCAGTGGCCCCAAACTTAAAGGAAGTTCAGGTCTAGATCTAAACTCAATGATGAGTCTCTGTCTCCATACCTGCCAAGTGGCAGTCATTTGGAGGGACAATCACAGGTGTTCCCATCACACTCTTGCTGTTCATTATCCACTTTTAGTCCCTGCACCTGTAAACACTTAAGCACATGTGTACATTTACTTAGGTCTTTGCAGGATCAGGACAGTATGCAGCAAATCGAAGGTTCTGAAGCTTATCTGTCATTTTGGGGCCACAAAGAGTGTCATGGAAAATACATAATGAAACTCCTTTATTACAAAAAGAAAATCTTTTTGAAGAAACCTTAACTGCAGCTTCTACTTTGCTTTAAGCTGCTGTCAAATTAAATTAATTAAATTCTGCAGCAATTGGGATTTTTCATCAGTAATTTTTGCCATCTTTTGACCCTATACATTTCCCCCTGATGAATCTTCTGAATCATTCTCCACCTTATAGACAGGTGCTTTCTCTTTTGCTGGGTGTGAGATCTCTTCTCCTTCTAGTTTAATCTTCTCCTCAACCTTGCACACATGCACACACACTGATGCAACATAATACTAAATTTGAAGGAAATATTTACTTTCAGAGCTTGCCTATCTAAAGAAGCATGGTATAGAAATATAGTTAAACGAGTACAAAGTCCTGTGTGTACACTCATCAATGGAAATGTTACTTCTATAGGTATATGATCTAAGCCAGGCTTAAAGCGATAGGAATGTTCACACACAAGTTGCGATACCTTAACTAAATCAGTTTTAAAAAATCACATCTCTGTAGTTTGACCCAGTGCAACTTTGCGGGTAGACCAGATCTTAACAGATTCTCTTAAACTATTTAAAAAGAAACAGGACTAGAAATTAGCATTAGAGTATAAAAGAGCGTGAGTACAAATGAGAGAGGGACAGTAAAGTGTAACAGTGTTTCATTGTGTGATAACCACAATGAATACTGAAGACAACTATTTTAAACTGCAGACATAGGCCAAATTCTCAGCTGCTGTAAAAGTCTGTGGAGCTGTGCTCATTTTATACAAGCAGAGAATTTGGCCTGGTAACTTTTTTGCTCTGAAAAACTGAAATTCTGTTGAGATAATCCAAGCATCTCACAAACACTAGCGTGCCCACAATGTCGCCGGGAGCTCTGCGTTC
>NW_020664487.1:723290-776179 GCF_002925995.2 Terrapene triunguis
CCGCCGGGAGCTCTGCGTTCTAAGCCGCCTCACAAACACTAGCGTGCTCACAATTCCGCCGGGAGCTCTGCGTTCTAAGTCTTGGTGGAGCTTAGCCTCCTGGCCATTCCTGGGGACAGAGACGGCACGCGGTCACGAAAGAGGGTTAGCGGCTGAGCCTGATCTCAGTGCACAAGGCTCATTTTCCTCCTTGCTTGAGGTTTTAAAGACTAGACTCCCATTCTCAGAACTTAATCTGCTAAACCACCCTGCTGGCTAATTTATACTATAATTTATGTGACACTTCTTGAAATGAAAGTGAGTGAGAGCGGGAGGGATGGGTCATCTGGAAAGAAGCTCAGCTTCACTATATCACAGTTTGCTTCTGCCACAGTGGTTTTTTGCTGAGTTTCTTACATAAATAAAATGACCTGGAGCTCCCAGATTTATGGGGCATTGGGCACATGGCACCGTGTGAGCTGTACAGTCAAGGATGAGAATGGCTAAGGGCGGTAATTGAGTTGGTTCAGTGGAACCTCCCTCGTAATAAGATAAAAAAGGGGGAGTTGCTCTGTTTTCTTAAGCGTAATGCCTAGGCTTGTTTTCCTGTTCTCAGGGTCCCTGGAGGAAAGAGGTCAAGTCCTTTTGCGCATCTGCAGTTAGAAAGAGGGATGGCACTCGAGGAGATTTATGTAACAACAGGATCTCACTGCATATTCCGTTTCTGACGGGATGAGGTTGTTGGAAGAGGAGAGGGAGAAGTCTGTTGTGGCTAGTCACATCTACCATGTGCAGTTCTGACTATCCACTCCATTAGAGACAGCAGTTACCAACTGAGGGCCCTACTTGGCAATCCCACATTTTGTCCCCTATGAGATAACTACTCTGGGGAAAAAAAGGTTACATCATTGTCTCCCCTCCAGACTTGGGTGTTTATCTCTACTGTTACCTTGTCTTCCTTCCCAACTCATTTGTCCATTTGTTTACATATTGCATATTGTCTCAATCCTAGATGGTGAGCTCACTTCACATAACACAAGAGTAGAGGTCACCCAGTGAAATTAACCAGCCGCAGGTTTAAAACAAACAAAAGGCAGTACTTCTTCGCACAACGCGATGTGAAACTGGTTGCCATGGATTGTTGTGAAAGCCAAAAGTATAACTGGGTTCAAAAATAATTAGATAAGTTCATGGCGGGAAGTGTCCATCAATGGCTATTCCATGCTCCAGGTGTCCCTAAACCTCCAACTGCCAGAAACTGGGACTGGTCAACAGGGGATAACTTGAAATTGCCCTGTTCTGTTCATTGCCTCTGAAGTGTCTGGCACCGGCCACTGTCAGAGACAGGACACTGGGCTAGGTGGATCATTGGTCTGATCCAGTATGGCCATTCTTATGTTCTTAATCTTCACTGAAGCTCGGACCATCCTGGTGTTATTTCTGTACACTGTATCTTATTGGGGTCCTTCACAGCTTCTGCAATAGAAAGAGTAATAATCAGGAAACTTGCAAAGTACCAGAGTGGGGAGTTTTGTGTGTGAGTTGGGTAAGTGAGCATTGATGGTGTGCTCAGCCTTGTACAAAGAAACTTTCCTAGGTATGATTGTCCTATCAAACATCCTCCCAACATACGCAGAAATCTGGTGTGTTATGTGTAAAGGTTAAAATAGAGCCCCAGTTATTGTGTCTTTTCTACAGCTAGTCCGAAACCAGAATCTCCATTCTTTAAGAAATTCTGACATTTCAAAATTTGTTTTTGTTTTGAATCAAAGAAAAAATCAAGGTTGAAATTTCTTATGAAATAATATTTCAATATAATATAAACGTCTAAACAAAATGAATTGAAACCATAAAGATTTTACTTTGTTTTACTTTATGAAACTAAATGTTTCAAAATTATCAAAACTAAATGTTTTGACTTTTTTCTCTAGAAAATTTCATCAAACTTGACACATTCCCACAAAATGTTTCCATTTTGACAAAACTTCATTTTCCAATGGAAAATTGTTCCATCAAAAAAAAAACCAACTCCCCCCCCCCCCCCCCCAAAACCCAACACCTGACCAGTTCTAGTGCTTTGTGTTTTGAGTTCAAACATATGGGAAAAGTCAAAGTGAAACAGTCAAAATCACCAAATGTTGCCTGATTTCAAACTGAAGTTTTATAGTTTCCATCCTAAATCATAATTTGGCATAGATTTACTAAAAACTCAGCCTACATTTGCCAAAAGAGTTTGTGAACCATTGTAAACCTCATCTGGATTTTGGGTTTGTAATGAAACCCTGTGTTTTTTGATTGAGCTCAAGTTTGTTTGTTTTTTAAATAAAAGAGGATAACTATTTTTCAATAGAAGATTAGATTGTTTGAAATGCATAGGATTTTCAGTACAATATTATTTACAAATACAAAATCTAAGGTTGCACTTTCTGAAAGGCTGATACACATTGTTAGAGGCACCCAGCACATATTGATGACATTACATAGACCCAATCTTCTATATTAGTAACATTAAAAACTAGCTTCAGATCTGGATTTGGAGCCCAGATTTACACTTTCTGCTAGACTGATTTCATGCCTCTGCTGGAAACAAGGTAATCACCCATCAGGCAACAGCTGGTGTCTGATTGCAAGTATTTCTGGCATTGGTCAATGCTTGATGCTCATCCTATGTCATATGACATAGGGGGTCAGTCTGCTCCTGTTGAACTCAATGGCAAAGCTCCTTTTTTACTTCAGTGGGAGTAGAATTAAGCCCACAGTGTGAAAAACAGGCAGTATTGCACTAAGAAGTGTAACTACAACATAGATGAACTGCTTAGAGGGAAAGAAGTACAAGCCTGAACCTCAGCTCAATGTGTCACACTTAACACAAACCTCACAATATCTCCTTCTCTCAAGCTTAGAAAGAGGCACGTTTTAAATGCTGAAAGAGCAGAATGCCTGGTTCAGCACACTTAGACCATGCCCATGAGCCATGGCAGAAAATGCAACACTTGTGCATTTTGAAACTGCAGAAAAAAGACCTTTAAATTGCTTGTTACTAATTGGTCTCCCTCACCATTCAGGTCGTTTTGTGGGCTCTCTCTGGGCCCTGTCCAAAACCCACTGCAGGGAGTGGAAAGACACCCACTGACAGCAGTGGGCTTTGAATCAAGCCCTATATTATTAAAAAAGCAAACTCTCCTTTCCTGTAGCCTACTTAATAGGCTAAGTGTGTTTAATACAGTTTTTACAGGGAAGTTCAACTAAAATATTCATAAATACCCACTAAAAATAGGGTCTGCAATACATTAGAAGCATGACTATTATTTCTAAATGTAAAATGTTGTTTCATAAAAATAGAGACTACTGCCTTTTGATTTATAGCTTCCCTCCTATTGGGGCAGTAGTTTGTTGAGCATTTATGCATATTTAAAACACACATGTATTTAATCTACATTCCTCTCTTACATTTTAGTATAGGAAAACTAGGAGCCAGCCGGAACATACTAATTCTCATGTTAATGAACTAAAGTCATTACCATAAGGTACTAACTGCACTTGATATGTACAATGGCACCTACAGTAGACTTCCATGATGCACCACAGCCTCTCCCTGTGGCTGAGCTGCCACAGTGCATCATGGAAGATGTAGTTGAACAGGGCCTGTAGAGGAGAATGGGGGCATGAAGGACCCGGAACTACAACTCCCGTGAGGCACCATAGCAGCTCAGGCAGACCCAGAGATTAATGTTGACTTGACCCAACCTGAAACATTTTGTTTTGATTTTTCCAGATGGAAAATTCTGTTGAAATGGATCATTTCCCTCGGAAAATGTTGATTTTGATGCAAGAAAATGTTTAATTTTAAATGCTTTTGACCAGCCCATATATACATATAAATAGATTCCAAGGCCAGAAGAGACCATTGTGATCATCTGGCCTGACTTCTTGTATAACGCAGGCCATAGAACTTCCCCAAAATAATTCCTAGAGCAGATCTTTTAGAAACAAAATCTAATCTTGATTTAAAAATTGTCAATGATGAAGAATCCACCATGACCTTTGATTACCTTTACTTGCTCTCACTGTTAAAAATGTATGCCATATTTCCATTCTGAATTTGTCTAGCTTCAACTTCCAGTCAGACAGATTCAGGCTGGAAATCAGGCATGAAGATGGAAGGCTTCTGTTTTAATAGGCACTTCAAATTAGAAGTTTCCTCAAGCAGGGCTAAATCCTGAAACCTTTTGAGCTCTTGAATCTCTTCCCAACCTCAAAGGAAGCAGCAGGTGCTTAGCAGGTTTCAGGATTTGGCCTTTAAAGGGTAGCAGAGACAGGTGTGACTGACATAACATGGGCTGGTCTTTACTTTTAAAAAGCTTTGTACAACAACAGTGAAAAGAATTTTCCTACAATCCCTGCTCCAGGGAAACAGGGATTGATGCTCTGCATAATTAAAAAGTAAGTGGCTAGTTCATAACATCATTCATTCACAATCTGTTACTCAAACTTTATACAAATACATCAGTATAAACTCCTCACCAGGGCCACAATTACATTATATGCATCCATCATTCCACTGATACTCTTGTTATATTGTGTTTGCACAAAAAACACTCTGGATGAGATCCTCGGCTAGCGTAAATTTGTGAACTTGCATTGAAATCAAATCAGCTACACTGTGTGACAAAGTTCCTTCTCTATCTTGGTGGGTCCTGCACTTATTGGCAGATTTTCTTGCCTCAGAGATTCACCATGTGGGTTGGGGAACAGCCCAGAGACCTTCCCCTCTGGTAGAACCCACAGTCCAGGTCAATTGGGAGGTTTGGGGGGAACCCGGTCCCGCCCTCTGCTCCGGGTTCCAGCCCAGGGCCCTGTGGACTGCAGCTGTCTAGAGTGCCTCCTGGAACAGCTGCACAACAGCTACAATTCCCTGGGCTACTTCCCCAGGGCCTCCTCCCACCACCTTCTTTATCCTCACCACAGGACCTTCTTCTTGGTGTCTGTTAATGCTTATACTCCTCAGTCCTCCAGCAGCACACCCTCTCACTCTCAGCTTCTTACACCCACACCACAAGCTGAAGTGAGCTCCTCTTTAAACCCAGGTGCCCTGATTAGCCTGCCTTAATTGATTCTAGCAGCTTCTTGATTGGCTGTAGGTGTTCTAATCAGCCTGTCTGCCTTAATTGTTTCCAGAAAGTTCCTGATTGTTCTGGAACCTTCCCTGTTACCTTACCCAGGGAAAAGAGACCTACTTAATCTGGGGCTAATATATGTGCCTTCTATCACTCTCCTGTAGCCATCTGGCCTGACCCTGTCACAACTGATTTGCATCTGCTGAGGATATGGCCCATTGAATAATGTAAAAACGTTCTTCTGGCAAAACCTAGTACCTTCTTGTACCAAGAGCCTTCAAGAACAGAGTTGAAAGAGCTCTGACAAGTGTCCTTGATGACATTTGATCAAGTAGAGAGACACCCAGCTCATGAGACAGCTTATGGTGTCCGATACCATCAGGTGGTCCAGAGACATCTATACGGAACACATCACAGGACACTGTCAATACCAGGTTGAGTAATCGAGACCGACGACCAGGGAAATAACCCACTTCCTTCCTTGACGAACCAAGGGACGCACCCCACCCATGTACTTATTTGCTATACTGATACTGACTCTTAATACATTCCATGGGTGGCGTACCCTGAGCCCACTTATCCACTGACACTCTAAAAACTCCCACACACCAATCTGGGTCTATGCTGGTTATGTGATATGTATGTATCTCGTGATCCTTGTAACCAGTACCTTCCCTCATAACTTGTGTATATTTAATTTTAAACATTAACTTTAATAAAAATTTTAAATCTTTTAGGACCAACTTCCATTGGGTGAGAGAGACAAGCTTTCGAGCCACACAGAGCTCTTCTTCCAGTCAAAGCATTCTCCATTTATACTGCTAGCATCCTCAGCCCATGTACAGAGAAGGGACCCAAGACCAGTTCAACGGCAATGGGTGCTACACCATAGACACACGAGAGCACTAGAATTACTTGTCACACAACACATAATGAAAAGACTCACAGCCTCTGCATCTAACCACCTCCACATGCCATGGAACATTAGACCACAGACATAGGCACAGTGGATCCAACCCAAGCGCCATATACCAGACTGTCTAGTAGCATCCCTTAACTGGCTCAGAGCTGGTGATTCATGTCTTTGAACCAGAGGAACTAGTATTGGTTTGTAACAGGAGAGCAAAGTCTTGTAAAAAGGAACCGCGCCATGGGCAACGTTACCCGGGTTAGTTAGTTACCTGTGCTCATTTTGGCCATATCGGAACACAATGTTGAAGGGACTATATATAGGGCATTATTACTTCCACTGCTCATGATTACTTTTCTTGTGGTTATATCCACACTCTGTGCTGCACGTGCCTTTGTGAGAAATGGAAAATGACGACTTCTGTAGAATATTTGAACCACGGTATTGAATTTAATTTAGAATTATACAGCATCTGTGTGGGGAGGCAAGAGCCTTCAGGGAAAGGAAAGAAGAGGGGCCTCCAAGGGTGGGCTGGTTAGTGGTTACTTATGCTGGTTGAGATTTTCAAAAGCACTCAGTATTGGCCTAACGCTGCTTCCATTGAAGTCAGTGATAAAATTTCCTCTGACTCCAGTGAATACAGAGTTCGGCCAATGCTGATCACTTCTGAAAATCTCACCCACTCTGTCCAAGCACAGCCACCATCAACTCAAGAGTCTAGGAGGATGTGGATGATCTTCTTTCCCTTTAGATAAGTGGGTTGGAAGTGTTATTGGTGCCTCTTCATGGTGTGGTTCTCTGGTGGATCTGTCTGCATCATTGCTTGTTCTGCCACATGCATAGCCCTTCTACCTTTTGTTTCTCCTTGTCTTTGGATCTAATAATCTACTGTGCTGGGCATTGCAGTGTGTCTCAGATCACATTCTTAATGCTGAGCATGGAAACATATGAATTACAAACACAAGAGCTATCAGAGAGTTACAGGGACCAGTCCCTGCCCCAATCTGAATTGCGAACTCTTGTTTGCCTGTATTATACTCTACTTAATTTTGTAGCTAATTACTAAGAGATGATTGGTCCAATCAGAAAATGTATTGCAAATCTAGAGGGGATAACCATTCAAATGACTTATGATATGACCGTCAGCACTTAACAATCTGGCAGGAGTTCATATCTGACTGCTCACCATATTATTACGGTTATTCATTATTTTAAGTTCCTGCAATATCTTCAGCATGCCCCAATTAGAAGTCTGACCATTCATTATTTCAGGTTAGTTTCTTTAACCTAATACCATTTTTCAAAAAAGCTTGCCAGAGTTTAGAGCAATTTTCATGAAAATATTAGTGTTTTATGGAGAATTAATTCAGCTAGACTTCTAGCACTGACATACCAGAGTACAGTTCATAGCACAGAGGTAGCTGTGATCTCTGCTTTTGTTTAATATTGTTTTGTGGCCTAACTGGTGGCAGGATAACTGTTTGTTCATGCAAAGTTATAGTTTGGAAAACCAGCATATCCAGTTTTATTTTCCATTTTTCATTCATAGAGAGGAATGGTCTTGTAGAGGAGGCATTGGATGGGGAACCAGGAGATCTGGGTTTAACACTCAGCTCTGCCACAGACTTCTTGTGTTACCTTGGGTCAGTCATTTAATCTCTCTGTACCTTGAGATATTATCCCATCTCTAAAATAAAGATGAGACAACATCTTTTCCCCCATCTTTTTCTGGCTTGCCTCTGTATGCTCTTTAGGACAGGGACTACCTCTCGTTGTTTGTACAGTGCTTAACACAATGGGACTCTTGTTTCGGTCGTGTCTAAGCACTATTCTAATACAATTCACTTAGTAAATAACTGCTATTTAATTACAATGAAGTAAAAAAAAAATTAAATGCTTGTTCTCTGGTGCTAAATTATGAATAATAGTATGCAGAAAATCAGCCAGAATTCAACAGTGCCGTTGAACTAGAATGGGTTGTCTTTGTTTGTTTGTTTGTTTGTTTGTTTGTTTGGATTAAGATGTCAAACAGCATATGCAACATGTGTACAGAGAAAAAACACGGCTAATGTATTAACTACAATAAAACACATGAATAATAATACGCAATGCAAGAGCAAATGAGAGAACAGTTCATCCACTAGTAATCACATGGGGTTGCAAGGAGAGGCTTGGTAAAAACCTTTCATCTGTGAAAGGTAATATTCTCGTCACCGATCCAAAACCACTTTCTGGAAAGAATCATGGTAGTAATCAGGTACTGTAGATGAATATATTCACCCAATATAGATACAGTATGTTGAGTCGTACTGTGGATTATTTGTCACAGATTAACTTCACTCTCTCCAGACTTTCTCTGTAATTGGAATTCTAGTTTGCATATGGTAGAGCAGCAACAATCTGAGGGTGTATGTTCATCATCAATGTAGGTAGAGTTTTCCTAGATCTGAGATCATTGCAAGTAGATTCCACTATGTTATTCCATTTCCAAATTATACTCACTGGGACCAAAGAATTTGAGAGTGCAAATTAGAAGCAGTTTCTCTCTGTACCCAGTGAGGAATGGTCTCTGTACCCACTGAGGAATTTTGACACATTGAGTGTTGAGCTTTTTTTCATACTCTGGCCCCAGTTGTGAGTGCTGAGCAACAAACCTGGCCCTGTAACTGTGTGTGTGTATGTAGACTGTGTATATGTTAGATATATATTGATCTATATATGTGTGCATTCAGACAGTCTTCTATAATGGCCCCAAACCTCACACATCACAATAAAAATGTTACTATGGTGTTCTGAGCCTGACTCTAGTGTTTTAATCAGGGTTAGGGAAAGCAAAGCAAAAATACTCGGGAATCACCAGAATCCAGCATGAGAGACACCCAGGCAGCTGTGAAATAAATGAAAAGCCCCAGTAGAGAATGAAAAGACATTTTAGATGGGTTTAATAGCAATTAGCAAACCTTAGCGCAAAGATCAGCAGCACGTGTTTATAAAGGGCAGATTTGTGACATGTGAAAGAACTTCTCATCCTGCACAAAGCACTGTTTTCTGTAATAATAAAAAAAAACAAAACAACCAAACAAACAAACAAACAAAAAACCAACAAGAAATAAGTGGCCTGCATTGTCATGCAACTGTGCAACCAGTGGAGTGTGTATTATTAACCTGGGAGGGGTGAGGAGGTAATACACAGAGCTACGTTGTAGTGCAAATGTCCCAGTTCATAAAGCTCTGACTTGCACTGTTACATACAACAGCATAAAGAATGGAATGTCAGCTAACAACTGAGTGATTCAACATTTAGCTCCCCTTCACCCTGCTCTTCCCCCCTTTCTAATCCCATTTCTCCTCTCCCTTCCTTTTGCCTGGCACTATGGAACTGTTAAATCCAGCTGAAAAGGGTGGTGGGATGAAGGCATTCATTGCTCCATTGTCACAAATGCCAACACAACACAAGGTTCAGGGCTAGCTCTGGCTCAACCTGCAGTGCATCAAAAGGCCCTAAAATGTTTGGCTCTTCTCTCCCTATCCTTCACCCTGTGGTGCTACCAAGGGGATGTGGAGGTCCCACTCTGCTGGAGCATTTCCTTCTCTCAGAGATTGCCCTCTGTTTCCCAGTCCCCAGCCCACCTTTTCATACTTTTCTCCTCCCAACCAGCTGATACACTGCTTCTCTCTGCCTGGCCGGCATGCAGCTGCAGCTCCTCCCTCCGTTGTGGCCTGCATTGCTACAGCTGCTTATCACAATTGGGTTTGCCAGCATCTTCTCCGGACAGCATACCCTGTCCTTGTCATTGCCCCTTGCTGCTGCTCCCCTGCTTGCTGGCCTCTCTAAAACAGCAGCCCTTTCCTCACAAAATCACCGCACCGCATGAGTCCATGGATTAGTATGATTTAGGTGAGGCTGGTTTGGGGGGGGGGTGAGCCATTTTGCCAGCAGTCTTCTCCAATTCTCAGGGTGTAAAACCTCTGTGTGACTCATGGTTCCTTCAGCCAGTGTCTGACATGTAAAAAATCCCAGTCCTACGCCTGCGACCTGGAACGTGCCTTCCTGTGCTACCATAATAACTGAGGGCAGAACCAAGGTGGAGAATAAGAAGGGGCATTTGCTAGGGCTGTTCAAAACTCAGCAGTTACATTTTGCAGGGTCTGGATGAACCTTGTTTTCTGGTCTCTGTTCACATGGCTTTGCACGTCCTGGGGTACCTCCACAGCCAGTGGAAATCGGCGTGGCTTCAATGGAGCTACCCCAGTTGACATTATCTAGCGGAGGACTTGGCCCCCTGAGTTTGACGTTGACTTTTGGTTCATATGAATCCAGAACTCAGCTGAAATCACCAACTATTCTGCAGCTTGGGGTCAGAAATAAAGATAGGCCCAAATGGAAAGCACACAACCAGGACCAGGTTCAGACCCAAGTTCAAACCTCTTTCTGTAATGTGCCAAATTTGACCACAACCTGAAATTTGGGAGATTCCAGTTAACACCCAATTCTGGTGTATTCGGGGACTGGAGTGGGGGGAAGCAGGGGAGAAGGTGGGGGGGCGGAGCTAGTTCAGTCTCCTTGGGAAATGTAGTTCAGGTCCAGAACTTAATACAGCGTCTTAGCTCAGGTCCAACTCTAGTAACAACTGAAATCATAAATCAGCCAGGATGTTCTTGAAACTCAGCTCCAGTTGTTGTTGTTGTTGTTGTTTTATAAAACAGCACCAAGGAATACACTGTCCCTGCCAGGGCCAGCAAAGGAAGCAGGTGCTTGGGGCGGCCAATCGAAAGGGGCGGCACGTCTGGGTCTTTGGCGGCAATTCGGCGGCGGGGCCCTCAGTCCCTCTCTTCCTCTTTGAACTGCCGCTGAAGTGCCGCTGAAGAGGAAGAGAGGGAGCGAAGGACCTGCCACCGAATTGCCGCAGAAGAATGAAGCAGCTCGATTCAGTTGCCGCCGAAGTGTCGCTGATCGGCCTTTTTTTTTTTTTTGCTTTGCCTCTTGGGGCGGCAAAAAAGCTGGAGCCGGCCCTGGTCCCTGTCCTGAGGAACCTGTGGTCTCAATATATAAATAACAAGTTTGATGAAAGGCTTGTGTACCTTCCTGAACTAGACACCAATTGGGCTTTGCAATAAAACTCTAAACCAAGTGAGTTTCACCTGGTTTCAGACTTTGTTGTGAACATTTTTCCCAGCTCTAGTTCCCGGTTATGAATTGTTCTGAATGAAGATCTCCTTCCAGATGTAAATATTTGGGCTGCTGTTGAGTTCAAAGCATAGCTGAATATTCTCAACCATGTCAGACAAAATCATACCCTACTACATTTACTTCCAGGATACTAACTTTTGGCGGGAGGTGGGCGGGGGGAGGGAAGTGTTTTCACTCCCTCTGAGAGATAATTCCATATTACCCTCCTTTAAAACCCTCCTCCACAAGGCTCTATGTTCTCCTTGACAACCTGTCAGTTCTACTTTATACACAATCATTAGGGTCACTGCCGGGTATTCCATATCTCTCTCGCTACGCTCCAGGGCTGAGCATGCTTCTTCTCCAGCATCCCTACCCTCCAGGTGCTGAATTACACCCCCTTTGAAGTTGCATGCATTCTTTTCTTCTTTTCTTGATTGGCATTCTTTTCTTCTTTTCTTGGATGCCCTTTGTCCAAGGGGATGTGTTTACCATGTAAGGTAGTGGCCACATTCCTGCTGATATACTTAATGTTTGCTTTGTTGTTTTGCATAGAGTTTCTGCCCTTAGAAACTGGAAGCATAATTACTGTAGTCAACGAGAGTTGTACCAGCATGTCTCAGAGAAGTATTTAACCCTAAAAACACAGCTGAAAATGTCAACTAGCCTAAGACTATAGATCTGAAATAAGAATATCCTGTGATCTACTTTATATTATGCTTTATGAATTAATCTCTAACAGTATGTTTTAAGAGGAGATATTTCTGTTATATGGCAGTGTTAAATTCCTCCATTTACAGAACGGTTTATTGCAGATCTACGCTTTCCTAATGGATTGGGGTCAAATAGTTTAAAACTTGGTGCCAAATAAAGTTAGTATCCTATATAGACGTGGTCCTGAGCTCTTTTGTTTAACTGCTTAACTGAGACACCCATGTCTGAAATTATTGGCCTAACTGTATTTCTTCTTTTTTAATCTAGACCAGAGTATTTTTATAGCATCCCTTCAGGAGCAGCTCAAGGCATTTCCATTTTCTTTTTAGTTCTGATGTTCTGGTCAGACTAAATAATATATGTTTCGTTTGCAGGCTTTAGGCATGTTTGTGGCATATTACCTCTTGTAGTAGTTATTTCTTTGTGGCCCCTTTTGCTAAACAAAGTTTTACTATTTTAAAGACAAACTTTATTTGCAGCTCCCAGACTCACAGTACGACTCTTTTATATTTGCAAAAACAATGAGGAGTCCTTGTGGCACCGTAGAGACTCAATCTGATGAAGTGGGTTTTAGCCCACGAAAGCTTATGCCCAAATACATTTGTTAGTCTCTAAGGTGCCACAAGGACTCCGTGTTGTTTTTGCTGATACAAGACTAACACGGCTACCACTCTGAAGTCTTTTATATTTGCGGTTGTTAACAAGCTAATTCAGGAAACAAATTTTCCCTCCACGTAAACAGGTCAGAGCAAAGAAATACACACTCTTCAGTGGATGTTTTCTGTAGTCCTGAATTACCAATGGATTTCAAGAGTGATGATTATTCTAAAGACAAACGTGCTACAAAGGGTCATCCTGTAGAATGAGAAACTTTGTACTGCAAACAGTGCAAACTGCAGTGGGTGGTTCATCTCCCGCCCCAGATCCATGCACCCAGGTTTCACCAGTATTACACTATCCCCCAGGCCCTGGGACCTGCAAAGTTGCCTACACATGTCCAAAAGTCTGTGCAGCAGAAAGGAGTAGGGCTGAGAGATGCTTTTCGTTCCTCTCCCTCAGCCCCACTCAGGACCCAGGAGGAACTGCACCAAAAAAGCAATACAGACCAAGGTTGTTTTACCTTAACAGTGGCCAGTTTCCACAGAGTGAAACCACCCCTCCCTATGGGAGGGGTACAGGGGAATGTGGCCAGGGCGTGGGGAGAGATACGAGGGCCTCCCGAGCTGTGAGGGTCTTTGGGGTTTGGGAGCCTGGCCCACTGTTTCTTTCATAGGGGGAAAGAGAGGCTGATGGTTCTCGAGCAGCCCTTTTTGAAGCTGCTGAATTCTAAACTCCGCCATTGGTCTACTTGTCCCTTGTCATCCATCCAGGCTTGTTCACAAGCCCCCAGTTATGATCCAAATTTGAATGCAACAAACCACAAGATATATAGATTTGAGTTACCCTAGAACAATAGAGAGGAGGGCCCCTGTTCTTCAGGAACAGTATTTGTCCCAGCAATACAGGTTGCTGTTTAAACCATGTGTCAAGGCTGTATCCCCACTTTGAACTTTAGGGTACAAATGTAGGGGCCTGCATGAAAACCTCTAAGCTTAATTACCAGCTTAGTTCTGGTCCCGCTGCCACCATTCCCAATGGATTCCCTCCCTGGGAAGCCTTGAGAAACCTCTCACCAATTCCCTGGTGAATACAGATCCAAACTCCTTGGATCTTAAACAAGGAGAAATTGACCCTTCTCCCCTCCTTCCTTTCACCAACTCCTGGTGAATACAGATCCAAACCCCCTTGGATCTTAAAACAAGGAGAAATCAATCTGGTTCTTAAAAAGAAGGCTTTTAATTAAAGAAAAAGGTAAAAATCATCTCTGTAAAATCAGTATAGAAAATAACTTTACAGGGTAATCAAACTTAAAGAGCTCAGAGGACCCCCCTCTGTCTTAGGTTCAAAGTACAGCAAACAAAGATAAACACTCTGGTAAAAGGTACATTTACAAGTTGAGAAAACAAAGTAAATCTAAGACGCCTTGCCTGGCTTTTTACTTACAAGTTTGAAATAGAAGAGACTTGTTTAGAAAGATGGGGAGAACCTGGATTGATGTCTGGTCCCTCTCAGTCCCAAGAGCGAACAACCCCTTAAACAAAGGGCACAAAACAAAAGCCTTTCCCCCCCCCAAGATTTGAAAGTATCTTGTCCCCTTATTGGTCCTTTGGGTCAGGTGTCAGCCAGGTTACCCGAGCTTCTTAACCCTTTACAGGTAAAAGGATTTGGAGTCTCTGTACACAGGAGAGCTGTTACCCTTCCCTTTATAGTTATGACACCATGTAAAGTAGGATAGAACTCATCAGGGTTTCTCAGACGGCTCCAGTTGTGGCCTTGATCTTGCCGGTTTTGTCTGAACTTCAAGTGCCTCTGAGTGAGCCTCGTGCTCTGAGTGAAATCCCATTGCCTGTGTTTGTAGGAGCCGGAAGCCTCAAGCCCTCTGCTGTCAGGGGCGTTGACGTGTCACAAGTGTAACGGCAGAGCTGCCAGGGCTTCTTGCGCTTTGTTTTTGTTCTCTGCACTCAGCGAGGGCCTGCACTTTCCAGTGTTTACATAAAACCGTGTTGAAAAACAAATCGTCTGGAGCCAATATAAATCATAAACCGAGTCCTTCCAAAGGCACGAAAATAAATACAAAATAATTCCCTCTGCAAAATAATCCCCCCCACTTGTGGTTCTGTTTATGGGAGGATTCTAAATATATCGCCTCTCTCTCAGTGATGATTATTAAGAGTAGCTATGGCCTCCATTGCAGGGTCAGAAGTCAATGGACTCTTGAAATCTGCTTTGGTTAGGATACGCTGAGTGCACTGATTGTTGCGTGAGTTAGCTACTGTTTTAGTAGTGAAGATGATTGCTACTATTAGTGTCCGACAACTGTGAGCTTCTGTATATGTTACGCTCTGGCCGTAACCATCTCCTCGCTCTGTAGCATGTAGCATGTAGAAGGAGCCTATGCCAGTTTCAAGTGGGATATAAACTTCTTTGGCCAAATCCAACCTGATGTGACTCCGTTCACTGTCCCCTGGTAATTGATTTGAATTACAGCAAGGATGACGTGTGGTCCAGTGTGTTTACGTCTTCGCCAATTTTAATTTTCTCTTTTGGATTTCACTTCAAACTCCCATCACTGTCATGCCTTCAGAACCACCTATGCCAAGCCAGGGCCTGATCCAAAGCCATTGGAGTCAATGGAAAGACTCCCATTGGGCTCTTGATCAGGCCCCAAGCAATGCATGTGGAAGGACTGGTGCTGCCATAGTATGGGAGGCCATGTTGCTGACCTTGATCCACATACACAACTCCCATTGTCCTGACTGGGAATTATGCCAGAGGAGATCTGTTGGCACGTGGTCTCAAGTGTGTCAATCTACTGCCCTGCATGCTCTGAATCGCAGATCTGATGGGATGTAGCCTGAGTTGCCCTTCACAAAGGGTGGAAAACACTCCATCCAAATAAAGCCCAAGTCTCCAGTCTGAAACAGCAGCCTAACCACTCCTTCACAGTAGCGTGGGGAATTAGGGTTGCTGGATCTGTGTGAACACAATTCCGTGTGCTTCCCTTGGTTCACTCCCAGTGTGATCTTGTGCAAAGCCATATGTGGGCTAGTGCAGGGACCTTCTCTACAGCACACAGGGAGTGTTCAGGCACAGCTGTTCTGCCAGAGCACCCCTCACGCACGCCCATGTTGTAAGGCTTAAGTGATCCACAAGGACTTGTGCCCGCCCCCTACAACATGGATGAATTTCACCTAAAGAAAAATGGATTCAATGTATATTCTGGGGCAGCTGAATTTCAGGGCAGATGGGATATAGCTTCACCGTCTCCAAAGAGGGGGAAGGGGTTAATGGAATGGGAAGGAGATGAGAAAACGAATCAAGCGTGTCTGAGATTCCCATATCTATGCTGGGATTAGTGCAAGGAAAGCTGCAAAAGGTTGAGGGGAAATAACTGGATAAACACAGATAGAAAGAGAGACTGGAAATTGTTAGCTGTGAACCGGTAACATGTAGAATCTTGAGAAAAATGGGGAAGTGGCGATTAGAAGACAGCTTCTCCTTAATGGAGAGAAATGTTTTAACTAGAGCGGGGTGGAAACCGGGCAAGGAAGTTTCATTTCCCTCATTTGGTCTAAATAGCCTCAACATCAGGGATGAAAATTGCAGAGTGGTTTAGGGGAGTTGGACACCTGCCTTCTATTTAATGAGTGACGTCAGCAGATTAACTCCTCTCATGCTGGTGCAATTCGACTGCAGAATCAGACCTTCAGGGACAGCAATGGGATTCAGATCTAGGAGTCCCTGGCTCTCAGGCCTGTCTCGTTTTAGGTCTTCTGAACTCTGCCTAGCTGAATACAAAAGCTGAAAATGCCATCCTTTGTGTTTCCATTTCTCCTCTTTGTGTCCCACCATGTGAGGTGCTGTACACTGCAGTGCCCGTTGAAGCCAATAAGAAGTGAGGCCATTAATAAAATACATGTATTTAAATCCCCTTAGATTTAGATGTGTCTAAATCCTCTGAGATTGCTTGGAAGGTCCTGTCCAAATATTTATGTACTTCAGATATTTACAGGCCTATTCTGTGCTCCCACTGCATAGACTAAAATACACAACACCAATAAGTAGTAAACATAGCAATACTGGTTTGTAAAAAAGCTGCCTGCATGAACAATTAATAATTTATCATGCTAATAGCGCTTCATCACCATGATGCATTATCCTCTGAGGAGAAATCACTTACTCATATGCTTTAAACAGGATATTTTTGTCCCTATTGTCAACCATAACTATGGATCTTTTTCTTAGGCTTGAGCCAATATTATCTGATGTCACAAGTCAACAGGTTATCTGTTCAGGATAGCGGCAAATGAACTACCTGAGTCTAGGAAAAATGGAACTAATAGATTTTCAAAACCTGCTATCTATTTGCCAAGGGCCTGATTCTCCACTTCCTTTGCACCTTAGGTATCCATTTACAGTATGCAAAGCGAGTATGTAATGCTGCCATTCTAATTTGGTAGCATTTTACAGCTGTTTTGCACAGGTGTTAATGATTACACAAAGTGCAAGGCAAGGGATAATCCAACCGCAACCGTTTTCAGAGCTGTGGTCCTTTCTCTAGAAGACGGCGCTTGTACACCAAAGGTCTACTGTGAGACAAATGAGAATGACTTAGGGAAAGTCTACACAGTGCAGCAATGTGCACTACAGGCATTGCAAATCACACCTCTATTGTGCGCATCGTGTAGACAAACCCCTAGAGATAAATGGCCAAGATTTTCAAAAGTGAATTCCCCAAGTTTTGGGTGTCCAATTTGAGACACCTGGAAAGGGGCTGATTTTCTGACTATCAGGCAGCCCCTTTAAGATGTCCCAGGTTGGGCACCCAAAATCACAATCTTGGCCAGAGTTCATAAGGGACACTGTGGATTGGGTGCCATAGTTAGGTAGCCCTCTCCCAATTGCAACAGAAAAGATTCTATAGAAGGAGCATTGGATGTGCTGCTGGAGTCTGAGGAGATATAAGGCTCCTTCAAGGATTATCAGTTATTTTTATTGTGAGATCTGAGTCTTTTCTGTTTCCCATTCACCTCCACTCATTCTGTCCCCCCAGCTGTCACCTTGAAATGGCATGATTTTGGAAGAAATTCCCGTGTAGTGGAGGCTGGAAAAGCCAGAGAGGAAGGTATTTCAGAATTCAGGGGAAGCCAGTGTATTGCTAGTGGGCGTTACTGAGGATGCAGTGGTAAAGAGGACACTAGGAGAGGGGGAAAATTGTAGAGGAAGCTGTGCCTGGAGGTTCCTTTAAAACATACCAAACTGGCGGGGGTGGGGGGGAAGGTCAGCTGTTTGGTTATGGACTAGCTCCTTATGTAAGCATCTCTTGGTGTGCTTTACAACCAGATAAAAGGGAATCCAGCTGAAAAAGTAGCAGCAACTAAGCCTTAAGAAAAAAGGCTTTGAATGAACTGGGCTTTTCCAAAGAGGAGGACTTCCACAGAGAAAGTTCATAATGAAAAAGGGTCTGGTGCCAAATTAAATGGACTCCTGACAGGAGAAACCATCAACGGCCATTTTGATTTTATTTTTGGCTGTAGAGGGGGATAGGAGAATAATACTCTGTGGGGTATATATGCACCTATATAACACACACTCACTTTTTAAAAAAGCAGGCTAAATGGGAAAGGGAGGAGGTGTTTAAGACATGAACGAATATCGCAGCTTGGTGCAATTTTGATGAAATATTTTGACAACTTGTTTTGACATGGTATTAAAAATGAATCTTTTTGCATGTAGTTGTGTTTAAAACATAGTTGTCAAAACAACAGGCAAAGCCTTAGTGTCGAATTTGAAAACGGAGGCGTGATAACCATGTCAAGAGTGTAGTTTTATTAAATTTTACGGAAGACACTGAACCAAATGATGATGAAATCGTGTGTGTGTGTGTAGGGGAATATTGCATCCATGACTATTAATATCTTCTCTTCTCCTGATTTTTGAATTATAGCAGCTTATTACTATTTTTATATAGCTCTGTTAATGAACTTAGCAATTTACAAGTAAAAAGAAAAACCCCAAACTTAACACTTTCATAGAACTCTAAGTTCTTTAAAATACTTTCGCTAATCCCTGTAACACTCCTGTGAGGCAGGTAGAGAAGTGGTGGTATCCCCATTTTACAGATGGGAAATTGAGCATTGGAAAGGTTAATTACATGCTGAAGTCACTCTGTTTGAAATAAGATTACAACTCTAGAATTCCTGGTTCCCACATGAGTAGCTGCTTGCAGGATCGGAGCCGAAGTCTGTAGCATGTCAGAGCTAGAAAGGACAGATTGTGTTTGTGTAAATAGGAAAGCCTGAGAAGCGGTGGGACATGGGCTCTCATGCTTGATATATTTGTTCTGCCTACGTCAAATTCTGGGTGCGGATGGAGTATCCGGATCCGTAGGGCAGCAGTGGAAGGTTAGGGAGTTGCCTCTCAGCTTCCTGAATTTCCTGATTTCCCAAGGTCTGGTCATCTTTTGCTGCTTTGCTCACTAAGGCACAGCTCCCTCCTGAATCCTTCCAGCTGGGAGAGCTCCCTGCACTCTTTCCATTTACACTGAAAACAACAAATATAACCGATCTGCAGCATGCTTCTCATGGTTATTTCAGATTGAGTCTAGCTATGTTAAATTACCACTCTGTAACTCAGGAAGAGTGTGTGTAAGCCAAGGACTCGATATGTGCAGCCCCACGGGCTATGCCGACCTTATAGGAAAGGTAACAGGAGTACTTGTGGCACCTTAGAGACTAACAAATTTCGAGTTTTTTCATGAAGTTGATGGATTTCCACTCCATACGGCTAAATGCAGGTGCCACAAGTACTCCTGTTATTTTTGCGGATACAGACTAACACGGCTGCTACTCTGAAACCTGTCATTATAGGAAAGGGTGGACCACTGAGCAAAGCTTAAAAAAACACTAAGGCTCTATAGCAAGGAAGTTACTCTTGGAGCATGGAAGGGAGATAATAAAGTTCTGCCTGTCTGTGTCTGTCTAGTATTGACACACATCATCAATGCCTGAGCACCTCCCAAATATTTAAAAAGACATAAACTTTCATTGACATCTATAAATCAGGGGGTAAGGGCACTGAATCCATTGGAGTCCCATTGATGTAACTGAGAGGAGAATCAGGGACTCCTTTAGGAGACCATTAACAACTCGCCAGTCTAGGTGGCGTGGTAGGTTACTGAAGCAGCCTCTCTGCCCTGGAGCAGAGGTCTCCCAAATCCTGTCACAAGTGAAGAGGGGCTTGGAGCCTCTCACCTTGGCTTCATCTCTATTTGTGCACATCATAAAACCACCAGAACCCTGGGGGAGCTGTAGGTCAGCTGTGCTCGGAGGAACTTGATTAGCCACTACCCCCACCAAACCTCATTTTCATGAGCACTAGATTTGAAAATGTATAAAAGAAAGCTGGCCATTGTTTCCACAGAGCTAGTCTCAAGCTGGAGGCTGAAAAGCGCACTTTCCACTTCAGACGCCAGGGTCTAATTGCCATCCACCCAGCTGCCCGGCCCTCATTCCAATCTCCCGTTCATATCTCTTGGCCTCTCTTGAGCGCTAGTCTCCAAGAAGACGACAAGGATTTGTGTGTGATTGATGCTATTTCAGCATCTGCCACCCACAAATGGAAAATAAAAAAATGCATTTGATACGAAGAGCCCTTCCAGCGTGTAGTGGACTGCCTGCCTGCCAGGGACAGCCAAGACGTTTCGTTTTCATTAACAAGGAAATTAAAACTCCCTCTTTTCGGGAAGTGATTAATGCCTGTGATTATGCGTTAACAGATTTTGGATACAAGTGAGGTTTTTATCACTCAAACAGCAAGATGATAGGTCACTTAGCTCTTGTGTGGTCTTACCTATTAACTGATAATGGGGGAGATAATTAAGACAGATAAGTATGTAGCTGAGGTTTGGTAATTGGACAGAATCCAGTTTATATAAATTAATAGCCTGTGCTCAGTTGCCTGTGGCTGATAAGTTCTAGTGTAGGGGCCAGTCCTGTGATGTGCTGAGGGCCCTCAACTCACATAGACTTCAGTGGGAGTTGCAATGCTTGGCCCCTCTCAAGAGCAGGCCCATAAACAGGAGAAATGGTAACTCAAAGGATGACATCTCAGCCTCTGTATTCAGATAAGCAGCTTTCAGAAGACCTAAAAAGAGACAGAACTGAGAGCCATGGAGTCTTGCATTCTAATCCCATTGCTAACAGCACGGGCCTCATATTCCTATCAGATGCACCAGTGTAAATCAGGAGTCTCTCTACTGAAGGCAATGGATCTATACTGGTGTAAAAACAGCGTTAAAAAAAAAGAGGAAAATCAGATCCTGCCTCTTTCCATGGTCTCTGCCTTGGTTTCCCCATCTGTAATACAGATGTTACAATAATTACCTACTTCAGAAGGCTGTGATAAGGATGAATTAGTTAAAATTTCTGAGGTGATATGAAGGTGGAAAGACCCTGTGCAAAATGGTAGAGAGGAGCTCAGACCAAAACCTGAACACCCTCAAGCTGTGGAAAAATTTGATTCAGAGCCAAAATGTACAGCTAAGCCCCGTTCATCTCTAGTAAGTGTGAAATATTATTATAAAGAATTCAGACTAGGGAAGATTAAAGCATAGCCTCTATACACCCAAGGTTAGCACCCCAGTTGCTGGAGTCGCGTGATTACATCAGAATCTGTTTCTGAACTTCTGAATCTCAGTTTCTGGCCCTTATGGTTGTGCAAATAAAAACATTTTAAAACTTGACCCACATGTAACTGATAGCGACAATGCTGTCTGCCTGAGCCTGCAGAGAGCCTGAAACAATTGTACTGAGGAGTGTGGGGTTGTGAAATGCCCCATTCATCTCAGTAGGGTTTTAATTCCAAGATCCATTCCTCTGAGGGTTATGCCAACACCAGCCCAATAGAGAGCTCTGTCTGTGGCAGGAGAAGAGTGAAATGGGCCTGTTCCTCCATTCCCCAAACAAGGAGCTATATCCTAGCTCATGGGGTAAGTACTGTGGGGCCCCCTTGCTGCCATCTCAGCCTCTACAAGAGGATGAGTTCCCTGCCACTGCCTCTACACATAGGGGGTGGAGTTGTAGGGGACCTGCATCATAACATGCATAGGGCACCAGAATGCATTAATCCAGCTCGGTTTCCAGTTTTTCAAGCGTGCTTAAATTAAACCTGGCCTGTTCACATTTTTGCTGAATAAGCCGCATGCAATACATATTTGTCAGACATCAGTTTCTTCTATATTGCGGCTAATGTATTTGGGGAAGAGGAAAACCAAGAAAATATCCTTTTTTACTTCTTCTTCCATACTAGAAGAAATCCTTTTTGCCAGTGCAGTAATTCCTAGCCAGGATTTACAATTGTTTTTTTTCCCTCTGTATGGTTTTTTCTTTTGGTATGTTTTGCATATCATTTGCTACAGCCATATTAATATATAGTGCTGTTTAATATAATATATAGGAGTTTAACACACAGCCACTGCTCACAGTGAGTTTGAATACATCCATCTTTACCCAGAATAAACCTAAATGAAATGCCAAAGAGAAGAGAGAGGAATGGTCAGAGTGCTCCAAATGAGAGACTATAAACTACTCTATCTGGCATTGATTCTTAGGGTCTAAGTGAGGAATAGAGTTGGGGATTCCATTTTAAAAACGGAGTGAAATATTTCCAAATAGCTATAACATGATCATCCTTTTGTTCGGTGTTTGTACAGCACCTAGAAGAGTGGCATTCTGATCCACTGGGGCTCTTAGGCACTACAATTCATTTATAATGATGCTGATATGATTTGAAACACCACATAACACCTAGCATGGGCAGTTCAGCTCCTTTCAGTTGTGTTAACTGGTTATGTTGGGAGAGCCCATGGCTACAACATAGCTATTCCTCCTCAAGACAATGCCTGCCATTTGTTCCTAGACTTCACAGTTGTGCATTGCTGCTGGACCTCTGGCTGCTGGTGGATACTCAGATACAGCTGTGTTGAGAAGGCTTCCTCCTCCATCCCCCTTCATCTTTACCTTACTACTGTAATCCAGATTTTTGGCACCTCAAGCTGAGACTCCTGCAGTGCACTCTGTGGATTTGGCTGCACTGGGGAAGTGAGTGATATCTTAAAACGTGTCAACTAACACACCCATTCCTGAACACAACTAACAAATAGTGTAGACAAAGACTGTCACTTTAAAAAAGTGTCGTCTGGTTGTGGTTAGCCCTACAACTAACGTTTGTGAGTGAGGAGGGGTACTTGTTTACAATGTTTACTCTAATATCGCCTATTTATGTATTTGTATTCCAGTAGCGGAGGGGCTAGATGCTGTACAAAGACATAGTGGCAGTCCCTGACCTAAAGAGCTTGCAATCTAGACAAGACAAAGGATGGAATAAAGGAAATGTTATCCTCACTGTAACAACAATCTCCTTTAAATATTTATCGTCAGATTGATCCCTGGTGAAAGCAGGTGAGATTCCATTGAAGTCAGTAGTTTTGATCTCAGTTACATCAGGTGTTAACTCAGTTCTTAGAATTAAATGCACTGCATAGGGCATGGCTACACTTGCAGATGTGGAGGGCTTTGGGTTAAACCAGCCTTCGGAGAGCGCAGTAGGGAAAGCGCTGCAGTCTGTCCACACTGACAGCTTCAAGTGCACTGGCGTGGCCACATTTGCGGCACTTGCAGCGGCATTGGGAGCAGTGCATTATGGGCAGCTATCCCAGCATGCAAGTGACTGCAATGTGCTTTTAGTGTGACAGGGAATGTGTTGTGTGTATGTGGGGGGGAGAGAGAGTGGGTTTTTGGGGTGCTGAGAGTGTGTCAGCATGCTGTCTTGTAAGTTCAGACCTCCCTCTCCCCACCCCCACCATTCATTCAAAGCAAACAGTAAATGTTTGCTTTTCTCGGAGCTGATAAGCAGCTGGCTTCTCCGAAATGGAGCTTTGAAAAGGCATTTTCGCATTCCTGCAGCCGATTTCACAATAATGACAAGAGTGGCCACTTGACTTAAGGGGATTATGGGACGTTTCTGGAGGCCAATCAGAGCGCAGTGACGCAACACCTTGTTCACACTGACGCCCGCGGCGCTCCAGCTGGGGCGCAGCAAACGTTATTCCACTCACCGAGGTGGGGTACCAGCAGCACTGTATAGCTGTGGAGTCAGAGCGTTCTACGTGCCTTGCCAGTGTGGATGGGGAGTGCTTTATTGCGCTGTAACTCGCAAGTGTAGCCAAGGCCATAGTGACTCTGATTATTTATTGAGTGCATTACAGTGTGCCTACAGGTCCCAGATGAGATCGGGACCCCATTGTGCTAGGTACAGTACAAACCCAGAGTAAAAAACAGTCCCTATCCTGGAAAAGTTTAAACGAGACAGACAGAGAGGAAGGTCTATATTGCCGTTTTGCAGATGGGGAACTAAGGCCCAGGGAGACTAAAAGATTTGCCTACAGTCACAGAGGAGAGTCTATAGCAGCACCAGGAACTGAACCCACATATGCTGAGTCTAGTTGTAGCATTTTAGCCGCAGAACCGAGCTTCTAATCTGTGTTGTTTTTTGTTTTGTTTTGTTTAAGCTGCTGTGTTTCCCTCCCCCTGCATTTTTAGAATACTATCAGACATCTTATTTTAGAATTATGTCCAAAAGCCGGGATATTTTCTTTTCTTTCCTTTGTTTCTTTTTCTTTTCTTTCTTTAATAAATCTAACTAGTCAAATATATTTGAGAAAAAAGATTAGTCATGGGCCAACCTCACTGCTGCTGTAAATAGGTGCAACTCACTGGAACAGTTGGCGCTGTCCCTGCTTCTGCCAGCAGTAAATTTGTGTCTAAATGTTCTTGGATGACGAACACAGTAATCTGGATGCATCACAAAATTATTCCCTCTTGGCTAGGGAAGTGATTGACCTACCTTCAGTGTATTATGTTTCAGGTGATGGATCAATGTGTACCATTTTTTGTTCGAGACAATCTTACTGTAAGACTGTTACCTTGTTTAATCTCTTAAAGGAATATCACAAAAAAAATTTCAGGAACATATTACCCTTCTGATTGCGTTGTCTATTTTCCATGCCACACTAGCTTGTTATATGAAACAAAGACACATTAACTGAAAATCAGCATGAATATTCGTCTCTTTACAGCACAGCTCTGATGCGTTTTATTTTATCTTAGTGATATAAAAGGATTTTTAACAACTCATGCATACCCATATAGCCATAAAATACAGTCACTGGATAATAAAAGACCAAATTTTCACAGAGAGGCTCCTCCGTAGTTAAACTTCACAAGGGTGAGCAGTTTTTATTAAGGAAGTAGGAAGGAGCAGGCTGTATTTTTCTCTCCATAGCTGAGTTCCTCTGTTTCCCTCAAAAGGACAACTGTGGCTTTTTGTTGTTTATGCAAGCCTTGATCTGCTTGCAGGGACAGGCAAAGGCATCCTTTACAAAGCAAGCAGATGGTGCGGGCTTTTCATATTGAAAATGAAACTATGGCAAATGTGCATTAGGGAGTTTCTGTGAAGGTATTATTATGGAGAATTAAGTTTAAAGTATGGTTCTGCCCTAAAAATTCTCTTTAAAAATGGTATTGTGGGGTTCTATATTCCTGTGCTCACTGATTTCTATATTAGATTTGCTCAGTTGGCAAATAAAGAATTGAATTTTTTTTCTCCCCACGAGCCAGCCCTACAGACTGCTACAGGCTCTGATTGTTGAGTTGGGTTCTTTTCATTTTGCACATTGTTATAAAGATTCTGCAGGCAAAATTATATATTCAGTGACACCTTACAACGTTATTGACTGTCAATGGATTTGCACAGATGTAGCTGAGGGCAGAATTTGGCTTTCAGAACTGCTAGGACAGCAGGATGTGGAAAGAACCCAGCTTGCCCCGCAGAACACAGGCTGTGTTTTTAGGGCTGGCAATTAGGAAACAAAAGCACCTTTTTATTTGCAGAGGGAACAAATTTGATATGGAAATAAGTGAGACATCATAAACATGGAGACCTGAGAGAGCCGTTTTTACAAACTCATTTTTACGGGTACATCCACACTATGTGCTTGATCCTGTGTTATTCATGTCAATGGACGTTTCCCATTGACTACAATGTGAGCAAGATCAAGTGCTTTGAAAAGTAGCTCCATGGGCACTGTATTCAGACCCTCTTCCTTCACAAAGGACATTCCCTTTCAGTCATTAGGCTTTCTAAAGGTTAGTTTCCTGCTCTGTCGAAGCCCATCAAACAGTTCTAAGGGAGCTAGAAATATACATTTTTTATTGCACATTAACTCCTGCTGGACAGGCAGTCTGATAGGTGTGGCTGTTAGAGTTGAAAACACATCTAACACTTTGTGTGTTCATCTTAAATGTATCTGAATTTACCAGAATCTGGTTCAGAAACTGGCCTGAAATATCACAAGAAGAGACTTTCCTCTGCCGTTTCAGATATGGAGTTCATCGGGTTAGAAATACCACAAGGTCAATGTTTCTTGTGGAATGTTCAGTGTTTTCTATCTTAGCTGAAACTGGAACTGGTTGGAGGAAAAAGGAGAAAAAGTTTGTGGAAACTCTTTTGAATCGTTATCTCACCCCCTCCCTCCAAAATTCCAGATTTTGACCAGCTTCAGAGTTGGTGTAAAAAAGGCAAAAAAAAGGGGAGAATGGCAGGAAGGCATTGCAAATAGTTTGTCGACATTTCAAAATCTGAAACATTTCAACCAGCTGTTCCTGAAACCAGGAAGAGCAGGGATGAGAGGAGACAGAGATGGCCTTGGGCATAAGCTATGTAGTTAACCAGTTAGGGTTATGTAATGAATCATGATCTCTCACTAATAAGCCAATTCTAAACCAATTCCCCCACCTGCCGAGTTTCTAACTACCTGCTTCCCCTTGCATCACTGCATGCAATCAAGCAGAAACAGAGGCACCCTTTCAGAAAATGGGGTGTGTGTGTGTGTGTGTGTGTACACACATTGGTGGGTTGTTGAACTGGGTTGGTGAAACAGTGAAGAAAAGTTGTGGCAAAACTCATCTTTACCTAGTACAGGGATCGGCAACCTTTGGTACGCAGCCTATCAGGGAAAGCTGCTGGCAGGCCGGGACAGTTTGTTTACCTGCAGACACTGCAGGTAAACAAACCGTCCCGGCCCACCAGCGGATTTCCCTGTTGGGCCACGTGCCAAAGGTTGCCGATCCCTGACCTAGTACATCAATACATCGAGCGACTGACTCTTGATGGAGGGCAGCAAATAAGAGGGGAAGAAATGTCATGTGCGCTTTTCTGAGTCTCAGCCAAAGTGAGTTTTGAATGACATTTCCTTCTGATTCTTATTTTATGCCAACAGATTCACTCATACCTCTTGATTCTCTGTGACATCTTACTCATTACAACATAAAGCAGTGGGTTGGGTGAGGTCTTCATGGGCCTGGCTTACAATCACATGGGGAAGCTGGGAAAAAATACATACTTTGTGCTAGTCTATGCTTGATTCCAGTTGGGAAATACAGGCCCAATGGATTGATGAACACTGTCAGAATTTCTCCATCAGAAATGAAGATGAATGGGCTGTCCCTCGGGGGTGAGCTTTGAATGAGCAAGAGGAGAACTGGAACGATTAGCCACACCCAGTATCTGTGTCCTGCATGGCATCACACCTCAGCCTGTGCTGAGGCAATACGATGAACCTGATGCCTCTGTATCAGTGGCTGACTTGGGATCTAACTGCAATAAGCTTACCTGCAGCCTAGTGCCCACAGTAATAGGGAGAATCAGGCTCGTGTTCAGGGGTTATTTTCACTCCTCTTGTGTCTGGCCCAGCATGAGGTACCAAGACAAATCAGTGACAGTTCACAGCTGTTGTTTTTGTTTTAGCTTGTTCTGTGATGGCCCTTCAGAACTTTAAAGTGTGATGAAACAATATTGAACCAATCTGAGAAACGAGAAGCAGAACCCTGGGCTTCAATGGAGGATTACTGGACATCAACTGTGTGTAAACATGTTCACCTGCTTGCTCTCAGTTAGCTTAACTCTCCAAACACTATGCTGAGGCAGAATGGCTGCTTACGCCACCAGCCCAGAGGCAAATGGTCATGTTGGCCAATGGATGGATCTTTGGGATCTGGATGGACCTGAGTTCACCAGTGAGTCAGAGGCAATGTTACAGTGCTCCACAGGCCTTGTCTTCGGTGCTAAAAAAGGTGTGTTTTACCTCAGGGTAACTAACGCATGTGAGCTCTCCTGAGGTAAAAACACAATGAAGTCAAGGCACTTCACTTTTATTGTGAGGAAAACTCACTGAGGTCAGCCCCATACTTCCACCAGAGATTGATCCTGGTGAGCTTACCTCGTGGTAAAACTGAAGTGTCTTATCTTCATTGAGTGTTTACCTAGGGATAGCTCATGCACATTAGTTACCCCGAGATAAAAAACACCATTTTTAGCGGTGAAAACAAGGCCTCAGATGGGAGGAAAATCAAAGACTGAGCTGAGAGAGGAAGACAACAGTCCCTGCCTAGGCCTGAGAGGAGAGTCATTTAGGGGTGGGGCTAGGCTGGGAGGAAGGGGAATGTTGACAAGGATGCCATGAATTTTTTTGTTTTTGATTTTGAGCGGATGAGCCAAAGTAGGGTGGGGGCGGAGAAGAACAACCTAATCCGTTTTGTGAATCTGAGCCCCAGTTAGGATGCAAGTTAAGGACTCTTCATAGCAAAACAGACTCCTGATATCCAGCCCAGTGGATTGTTAAGCATGACTCCTGCCTACTAGCATTTTGTTCTCTAGCACGCCTTGAAGGAAGAAGGCCTCCTGCACACATAGCAGAAGGTGGTGGGTTAGTGAGGGGGCTGAGGAGAGGAATCATTAGCTGTGTGGGGGACGTGTGGAAACTGCCTTCTCTATTTGATTGATAAATATGAAATCAAGCCGAGATCAAATAGCATCACAAGGAAGGGAACACTTCAGCACAGTAGGTAGCGGGATGCCACTTAGCCAGAAGAGACAAAAACATCACGGTTCTCACTTGGTGTTCCACTGTGTGGGCCCTGATATAAATGGGAAATGTAATAGGTGCTTGTTACCACATTTGTTTTATGTAAAATCCATCTGTTGTTGAATGCTACATTGCCTGTGCCTTCCAGTGAGTCTGACTGAGTATAGCAGCCTTGAGCCAGTGTCTGGAGTGGCAAGAGAAAAGTATTTCCTTCCTGACACGCAGCCAGCAGCAGTACCTCCTGCTGGCCAGTCAGGAAAGGGTGCTGGCTAGAATTCAACTTCAAATTAGAGGAGGAGGAAAAGGAGAAATAGAATTAACTGTAAAAGGCCATTATTCCAAGCAAATCCATCCATAAGGGAAAATGAACTTGGTTATTTTACTGGGATTCCCAGAAGTGAATACACTGATCCATTCATTCTAACTGCAAGTTCAGACCAGCCTACGGTCTTTCAGGCTAGGAGAGCAGGATGAGAACTCTTACTGCAGGCCTGATCAACAGTGATTATATGTATTTCCAAAGCCCCAATCGTCATAGCATCAAGATGCCAATTTAAAAGTGAATCAGTTCTTAAGTGCCCTTCTGAACAGAGATGTTTTCCTGAATTTAGGCCATACTTAATCGTTCCCAGCTTGTAAAATTGAAGATCAGTCAGGAATCAAAGCACTGGGAAGTCTGACATAAAATACACATTCAAGTCAGTTAAGTTCTATGTGTCATAGACTCGTCTACATTAAGGCAAATTTACATCAGTGTCACCAGTGAAAACACCTGCACAAAGTAGGCTTTACGCTGGGGCAGCTTAAGGCAGCAAGATCAAAATGAACCTCCCTGTGAACCAGCACAACACATCTGTATTAGGGAGTTGCAGTTAAACTGATGCACATTTCCTATATGAACATTCATATTCTATTCACCAGCATCACAAGGTGCTTGAAGCTTGATAAATCTTGGGCAACACTTTCAGATTGCTGGAGCTATGCAAGAGCAAAATATAGGGCAAATCCATGTGTTGCACATGGAATTAAGCTCTTTTGACTGCAGTAGAGCTATGCCCATTTACACCACCTGAAGATTTGGCCTTTGGCATTTTGGAAAAAAGTTGCCTCAGTTTCCTTAGCTATAAAATGGGGGTAAAAACAAAAGGGCCTACCTTTATGGGTTCTTACAAGGTTTCAAAATCCTTTGACATCCTTATATGAAAGAGGCTTCAGAAGTGCAAAGTAGCAGTAATATTTATTACAAGAATCTTCATCGTTGTGAGGGCCTTTGATCAAAGACTGAACTGAAATGAAAAGTGTACACAACTGGCTTAATTCTTTTCTTTACAACATAAAGAAAAAGGAAACACTTTCCTTGTAACCTGAACCACCTTCTGTTACACGAGTGGTCTTGTACTGTGTTTAGTGTTGAGTTATCTTTCTAAATGGCTTTCATCTCACTCATCAGAAATGGTTAAAAACCTTGGGTTCAGAAAAAATCCTAGATAATTAGAGGCCCTTTGATCTTAGTACCCTACAGTTTAGCATGCTGGGGGACTTCAGGCTGCATCAAACAAAGAGATCAAAAAGAGTTCAATATGTGGTAAACAGAATAGAAAGTATTAATAGTGCCCAACCAGTTCTTTGTTCTGGTACAGGAATAACTAGTAACCAATTAAATGGGTTCTGTTTCTTGCTGCTCCATATCTTTACATTGGCTGGTTTCTGTGAGCTGATACTGATAATTGAAGCAGCTTGTGAGCAACATTGTGCAACACTCCTAATTCAGTGTATCCTTAATTGTGCTACTCAACAGGGCCGGCTCCAGGCACCAGTGGAGGAAGCGCTTGCCTGGGGCGGCACATGCTAAGGGGCGGCATTCCGTCCATTCGCAGTCCAGGCGGCTTGTGTGTGTGTGTGTGTGTGTGTGTGCGCGCGCGCTTCGGCAGTTCGGGCGGCAGCAGTCCGAGCCCCTTTTGTTTGTTTGTTTGGATTTTTTTATGTGCTTTGGCAGTTCGGGTGGCAGCAGTCCGGCTGCTTTTTTTTTTTTTTTTTTTTGCTTGGGGCGGCAAAAATGGTAGAGCCGGCCCTGCTACTCAAACATGTCTTAGTTATCTACACTAAACCTTTGATTCTTCTTTAGGATTTGTTATGATGGCATCTTCTGATATTTGATAACTTTGCAGTTAAAGAAAAAAATATTGACTTGTCCCCCCCCCCAACCCCCCAAGGAGAATGGTTTCAGACTTCTTAACAGCCAACCTGGCTGAGACTAGAGCACAGACTGCTTTTGGGTAAGGTCTGGCCTTCCAATGAGACCTTGACCACAGTGTCCTGGGTGGTCTCTGGATTCTGCAGAAGTGTGCAGTACGAGGTTTTGGATCCACAGGTCAAATTCTTTAGAAAGGATCTGCTTTCTCATTTCAGTTCCTTGCTGAGTGTTTTCTAAACCAAGTGCACAATCATATATAGTTTGTTGATAGTGTTTCCATATTTTTTTAAATAATATCACTTAGCACATTTCATCCTAGGATTTTTCCACAGTACCACTGCAGGAGAGGTAACTATTATCCCTATTCTACAGAGAGAGGAACTGAGGCATGGACTTCTTGTGGTGTGGGATTTAAGTAAGAAGCACGCAGCAACTCAGCAGCAGAATCAGGATAGACTATAGGAGTCCGAGTTTCCCAAGAATACAATAGCACTTTCTCGCATGTATTGTTTTACAGATATGGTACTAACGGATTCTACTGTATGGCTTACAACCTCTACTCTACATTTTAGCTTTTCAGTATTAGGGCTATCCAGTAGGGTACACTTTGTATTCTTCAGGCACACACAAACATTTGGGACCAGATTTTAAAAAGTTCTCAGCACCCAACCTTTCCCATTGTTCTCAGCGGGTAAGGCATTCTCCACTGTCCTTGATGGGTGGGGCATTTTTTGTTCTTGATGGGAGCTCCAGGGTGCTGAGAGCTTTAGAAATTCTGATTGTATCCTGGTCAGTGGAACTGGAGTCAGAGGGCCCATGTCCCCTGGGGGGACTATTATTGGACAAGACACATGCAGGCAGTTAAGGGGGGAAGCAGGTCAGCCACACGGACAGAGCAGTGCATAGGGTTTAATAGAGTTCCTCTCCTTCAACTTAACCTGCATTCAGCTGCACTCTTTGCAAAGGAAACATGGCAGCAGCGTCAGAGCTGTGAGTTTTCTGAAGTGTAGAAACTGGCAATGTGAAACTCCCGGGAGCCCTGGATTTTGCAGGCACAAACCTAGCCCAGCGATGGACCGGGGGAAAGGAGGGGTTGGAGCTCTACACTGACCTGGCCAGGCAGGAGGAACTCAACATCAGGAAAGTAAAACTATGATTTTACCTTATTGGGGAACAAAGCAGAGAGAGCTGCACCACTGCCTCACGCCTTGCGGCAATTCTAGGAGTCCTGAGGGCCTATTGCTCTCCAAAGCAGAATGAAGCTGAAGAGTGACACGGGTTTTTCACTAGAGAACAGTCTGAAGGGGAGAGGATAGACCCCTATGTTACTGCCTTGCGCATGTGGACTGCTATGTGCAATTTTGGGGACTTGACAGACTCCCTAATTTGGGACAGCTTAGTCTGCAACACTTGGGATCACCAGCTGCTCCAGGAAGGTAATCTCCCATTAGACAGGTGCTTAGATATGGGCATGTAGCAGAAACCTCATAGGGTGACCAGATGTCCCGATTTTATAGGGACAGTCCCGATTTTTGGGTCTTTTTCTTATATAGGCTCCTATTACCCCCCACCCCCGTCCCTATTTTTCACATTTGCTATCTGGTCACCCTAAAACCTGAAGACAAAGGATTGAAAGCCCTAAGAGGCATGACACCCTCAGAAGTCATGCAGTGAGACATCAGCAAAGGAGAGCAGGTTGCCAGGGCTCTGTACCCATAGCGAGATGCATTTACTGTGGGAGACAGCACGAATGAGTAAAGGAGAAGTGCCCCGCACTAGGACAGCATTGCAAGGAATGTGGCCAGTTGAACCATTTTAGCAGTGTGCGCAAGCGCAGAGGAAGGTCTCCGAAAGATTGTCAGATTTGTACAAGAGCAGGATGGCACATCAGACAGTGGTGATGGCATCACGTCTCTCTTTTTGAGGCTGAGAGCATATCCACTTCAGGCTGTCAGGACAGGAAAGCAACAAGGGACAATACCTCTGTGCCTGCAACAATGTTAATAGGGAATGCCCTTGTGTGATTTCAGATGGATAGCGGGGTCTCCTGTAGTGTGATTCCTTGGGGTGATTTGGACTCGAATACCCCCATTACAAAGAGCAGGTGCAATCTAATCATGTACAATGAGAATATAATGCAGCACACAGGAAAATGTGACCTCATAGTAACTAACTCAAAAAATAACAGATGGTCCCAATTGAAGTTTGTGGTCATGGATGGTAAACACCACAAACTCCTCGCGGATAATTCAGCCATACAAGCCATGGATCTGATCAGGGTGCAGTGTCAGAATGGTATAGCTGCAGTGCAAGAAGTAAAAGGGGGAGTCCTATGGACAATGGAGACCATTTTAAAGGCATATGGGGATGTTTTCAAAGGTGACTGATGTCGTGAAGGAAACCTGCACCTGGAAGTAGACCCCACGGTAGAACCTGTGTGCTTACCACAGAGGGAAATTCCAATGGCACTATGTAATCCAGCACCCAAAGAGCTAGAAAGACTGCAGAGCAGGGGTATCATAGCACCTGTAGAGACCAGTACAGCCTGGGGTAAGCAGCCTGCTGGTGGTAAAAAAATCATTAGGCAAATTACACATCTGTATAGACTCAAAGCCATTGAACTGAACATTGACAAGATGCCACCGTCCACAAATGATGCCATCCTGCCAGAACTTTCCAAAGTCAGAGTCTTTGTGAGGTCTGTGATGTGAGGAACGGGTTTGGGCACATTAGCCTGGATAAAGAGCCCAGCATGCTGACAGCCATAGCAACACCAGAGGTGTTAGAGAAAACTCATCCAAGTGTTGGAAGGACTGCCTGGAGTAAAAATAATTGCAGGTGATCTCCTCATTGTAGGTGAAGGAAGCAATGATACAGAAGCTGAATGAGCCCATGACAGAAAACGATATAAGGCAGCGATGCAGGGACAAGAACATGAAACTTAACCCAGAAAAACTGTGACCCAAATCGTATGCGGTGACATAGGCTGGGCATCTGCATACAGCAGAGGGACCGAAAGTAGATCCCGACAAGATGAAGGCAATCAGAGAGATGCCAGCTCCCAGTGGAAGTGAAAGGGATACAGCGCTTCATAGAAATGATAAATTTTATTCCCAAGTTCTGTTTACACCTGGCTGCAGTAGTGTACCCCATACATCCGCTCACAGGGCAGGAAGCTGAGTTGACTGGGCAGGCCCCCAACAGGAAGTATTTGATACACTGAAACAAATGATAATGGATGCACCTGTGCTGAAGTACTATCAGCCAGGAAAGCCACTGGAGAAAGGATTGGGTGTAGTTAATTCACAGAAGTAGCTGGTTGCTTATGCCAGCAGAGCCCTGTCAGAGACTGAGCAGGGGTACACCCAAATAGAAAAAGGTTTTAGAGTGGAGCGAGTCTATCGTACACTCATGGCCACCCAGTAATAGTGCAATCAGACCACAAACCCCTAGAGATCTAATGCAAAGGCCGTTTTGTAGTGCTCCAAAGAGATTACAACACATGTTCATCTGCCTCCAGAGCTACCAGGTAGCAATCAGATATTGTCCAGGACGATGACTGGTGTTAGCTGACACCCTGAGCAGGGAATATACATACCCAGCATCAGCAAATTGGGGAAAGGGCGTCAGGGCATTGAATCCATTAATATGCTGTACTCTGTCCCAGTTTCAACAGTGAAGTTCAGGGAACAGAAGAGGCTATGGAAAGGGACATCCAGTTACAGGCAGAGAAGAGACTGACACCAGCAGGGTGCCAGAAGCCAAAAAACAAGTACTGGTAGGAACAGAAACACACTCAGCTCATTTTAATTTGAAAAGATGGAATCATATGTTGAGGACAGAAAGCTGTTGTCCCCACCGCATTACATAGGGGTGTCATGCAAAAAAAAATACATGCCTCACACCTGGGCATTGACAGCTGTCTGAGATGGGCTCAGTAGTGTGTATAGTGGCTGGGAATGAATACACAACTCCACTCCTTGATAAAAGGATGTGACACCCGTCAATCATGTGATAACTGCCAGCGGAAAGAGACTGACCACATGAGCTGCCTGCCCAACTATGGCAAAAGATGGGAGTGGACTTATTTACCTTAATGGAAAGCATTTGATTACTGTGGACTACTATTCCGATTTCTGGGAGGTCGATGCCCTACCTGATACAAGAAGCAAGTCAGTGATTGATTGGAAAACTGAAGCCCCACTTGTGAGATACGGCATTCCGGACCTGTATTCACTGACAATGGATGCTAATTTTCCACGAAAGAATTCAGGCACACACATGGGAGCTTGACCACCACACCTTCTCCCCATCACGGCCAAAAGTAATGTTAAGGTGGACTCAGCTGTGAAAACAACCAAGAGACTGTTATACCCGGCTGTTTCCTTTGGTTCAGATTCCTTGCTAGCATTTTTGGCGCACAGGAATACCCCATCAAAGGGATGCCAGAATAGCTCAGCAAAGGCACTGATGGGACAAAGGACCACAACCCCACTACCAGGGCCGGTGCAAGGAAGTTTCGCGTCCTAGGCGAAACTTCCACCTTGCGCCCCCCCCAGCCCTGTGGCCGCGCCCCCCCCCCCCCCCGCCCCGGGGGCCCCCCCCCCCCCCGCGGCAGCTCCCCTCCCCCCCACCTGGGGAGCCATGTGGCAGCTCCCTGCCCCAGCTCACCTCTGCTACGCCTCCTCCCCTGAGCATGCCGCCCCGCTCTGCTTCTCTCCCTCCCAGGCTTGCGGTGCCAAACAGCTGATTGGCGCCGCAAGCCTGGGAGGCGGGAGAAGTGGAGCAGCGATGGCGTGCTCGGGGAGGGGGCGTAGCAGAGTTGAGCTGGGGTGGGGAGCCCTGGGGCAGCTCCCTGCCGCCCTGAGGCGCACACCCCCCCCCCCGCGGCAGCTCCCCAACCCCCCGGCCTGGGGAGCCGTGCGGCAGCTCCCCACCCCAGCTCACCTCTGCTACGCCCCCTCCCCGAGCATGCCGTTACTGCTCCACTTCTCCCGCCTCCCAGGCTTGCGGCGCCAATCAGCTGTTTGGCACCGCAAGCCTGGGAGGGGAGGAGAATTAGAGCGGGGGCGGCGTGCTGGGGAATAGGCGGAGTGGGTGGGGAGCTGCCGCAGGGGGGAAATTGGGGGGCACCGCTTTTTGGCGTCCCCAAATCTTGGCGCCCTAGGCAACCTCCTAGTTCGCCTTAATGGTAGCACCGGCCCTGCCCACTACCAATGAGGGGAGACCTCTTGCAGCCAGAAAGATGGAGATACCACTGAGAGGAGATGGCCAATAATCAGAGAAAGCAGGCACTAGAGTAGGACAGGTCAGCTAAGGACCTACTGGCCCTGGAGACAGGCATTCCTGTGAGGATCCAACCAGAAGGCATGAACTAAAGGAGTTGTGAAGGGTGAAATGTCATATGAGATGACTGTGCAAGAGGGACAAGTGATCTGAAGGAACAGGAGACACTTATGAGTCAGAAGACATAACACCTGTCTTCTGTAGAGCTACAGAGCTCACCACAGAATGGAGAGAGAGAGAGAGAGAACCATTCAGATGCCAACCCCACTGGGAGGGAGACGACTCCAGAGAGAGATTGTTTGCTAGACTTACAGACAGGTGACAGGGAGACAAAGAGAGGTCAGTCCCGGTGTGGTCACCTGTTGAACTGGAGTCAGAGGGCCCATGTTCCCTGTGGGGGCTGTTACGGACAAGACATGAGGGAAACAGGGAATGTGGGCAGTTAGTCTGGAAGCAACTCAGATACCTGGACAGAACAGTGCACAGGATTTAATAAAGTTCCACTTATTCACCTTAACTTGCATTCACCGTCACTCTTAACAGGTGAAAACCACTGATCACTTATTTAGGTTTCTATATGAGAACTGCTGAATGTTGAAAATCTGGCACTTGGCTTTATGTTGGCAACACCTGGTTTTTGCTTATGACAATGAGCTAAAGTGCACTGGTAAAAGTGATTTTTTACCCCTCTTGCCCATTTTACTGTTTGGAAGAAGAAGGAATGGGTTAGAAAACTGAGGAGGGAAAAGGGACAGATGCAGAGTAAGAGGATAAGAGGGCTGAATATATGAGAATGGAAGACGTGTCGGGATGTTCACATGGAGGCACCAGTGAGGAAGGAAGAAAAAACACAGGGAGTTGCAGAAAGGAAGGGGAGATGGAGAAGTAAGTGAGGAAAAAAGCGGGATGGAAAGTTTGGGGGCAGAGTCCTGGGGGAAGGGTGAGAATGGAGAGCAAAGGGGAAGGGGGATCGAGAGGGGTCATAGTGATGGGGAAACAAAGACCAGCAGACCCTGCGGGGTGGGGAGAGGACCAGCACAGGAGAGTGACAGCTTTTTAAATTGTGCATCAACCTGCATGTGTGTCACATCCATCTGAAAAATTTGGGTTAATGATGCCTTCGCATGAATCCATCACTGTCCCCATTCTGTTGACCTTGGCCACCTCTATCTAAGGACTGGAAGTCAAAGGTCATGCTCCCACCTCCTGCAGACTGGCTAGGAAAGATACTGGCATCAAATAGGCCAAACTTCAAATGTACACGAGACTATCCAATCTATTTATTTATGCTTTTCACGTGGCACCTGCATTTCAGGCAGTGTGCAAGAGATTAGACAACACAGAGTAGGCCGTGTAAACATACACATGGAAAATCAGGCAGAAGAGTTTTTATGCACAGTTGTCACCTTTCTCTCTCTGGATGTTGTGCCTCATTTGCTGCTTGGCCTTGATCTATCTGGCTGACCCATAAGTGAATGTAATATTGCAAGAGAATATACAGAATAGCTGTAAAATATTGATGCAATTCACCCCTGAAGTAAATGGATGCAAAACTCCCACAAAAGTCAGTTGAATTGCATCTGTTTACACGAGGTCTGAATTTGGCCTTGGATGAGTTTGTGCCAAAGTTTCTCATAATTCACAGGGTAAATCAAGCAGTAGTACAGCCCAAAATCTTGGGACGTTCTTCCCGCATACATGCTGGATCAGCTAACATAATGATGCACAAGAAGACAGCCATGCTTGCTTGTATTATTACAGCTGTTGGTTTCATTTTCCTTCCCCTCCCCTATGCTCTCAGTAGGAAGTGCCCCCACCCTGTTTTACACTGATGATTGTCCTTGGAATGTGAGGTAAAGATGGGAGCAAGAAACTACAGTAGAGAAAACAGGAAATGTGTATTGGATACAAAGATCTGGGTCTGTGGCTGCTAATTACATTGTGATAAAAAGGAAAGGTGTTTAACAGTAAACATTTCCTCTTCTCAGAACATCCAGTGAATTCTCTTCCTAAAGGGAATGTCCTACTGGAAAGGGACAGCTTGTAAAGATTTGAGTTATTTTAGTAACAAAAACAAACTACCAAGGTAGACTCCCTGCTTCCCTGTAGCTTGATATAGTTGCTGGAGCCGTGAGGGCTGGACTAGGGAGAATAGCTTATGTAACATAAATGATAAAAGGTCGCAGGCTTATTAGCTGTGTGCAACTTGTTTGTAACTTCACCTATAATATTTCAGGATGGTTACAAAACAGAGCTAGTGGTTTGGCAGCCATGCAGTCGCCCTGAACTTAAGTGCTATCCTGGCATCCTGGACGAATGCCCTGCAAAACAGGCCCTCGGACGAAGGAGGGGAAGGGAGAGGCGAAGGCTATTCTGTCTCATAGGATCCCTTTTACATTTGGAGGCGCTGCACTCAAAACATCAACGTCATGCTGTGATAAAGAACTGGACTCATTTTCTGACTTAAAATAACCTGTATGTTTTCATCCAGATGACATCTGTGCTAATGCCACTTAATAAAGAAACTGCAAGTTTCCTCTCCAGAAAGAATCTGGGGTGTGAAAAGTGATATACTCGCAGATTTTGTACCTGTATAATTATTTCAGTGAGAGGTGTGATATTTTTTTGCCAAAATAGTTATACAGGCACAACCCCAGTGTGCATACTGCTGCATAGGCGTAAAGGTGCCTTACACTGGTATAGCGTATTCCCTTACAGGAAGAAGCTATATTGGTATAACTAGATCCACACTAGGGGGCTGTACAGCTGTAACGATGCATGTTTTAAACCAGTAGAGTTAAAGCAGTGAAAGAGCTGTGTAGAACAGATCTTAGAATACTTGGGGGCCTGGTCTAACAAAGGTGTTTACCCAAACATTCATAGAGGCAATGGAAATCCTTTGAGAGGGTAATTGTTTTATGGTTGCATTGTGCCTTAGGGTACTTCTATGCAGGGAGCAGCAGCCTGGGGCTGCAGATCTCAGAGCCTGGATCAACAGACTCTGCCATGTGGGGCTCATGCTATGGTGGTAAAAATAACTGTGTAGATGTTCAGGGCTCAGGCTGGAGCTTGGGATTTGAAGCCTGGAGGGGTGGGCTTCGTCCGAGCCCGAATGTCTACACAGCTATTTTTAGTGCCCTAGTGCGAACCCTGCAAGCCCAAGTGTGCCAACCCAGGCTCTGAGACTCACTGCCGTGATCTGCTTGCTGTCTAGACATACCCTTAGTGGCACAATGTAGCTACTCCAGACCTGTGATACTCTAGCCCAGGGTCTATATAACCCATTCTCGCTCAGTTTTCCATAGCACACAACTAGACAAAAGGCAACTTAAATGCTTTGCTTTCCTGCTCTTTAGTACTTAAAGAACATGTGGGAGATCCTGATCCCACTGAAGTCCATAGCAAAAATCCCATTGGCTCCAATGGGGCCAGATTCCACCCCATTTGTTTTAACTGCAGATAAGGAGGAGTAGGGCTCAGGAAGGAATTTATTCCCAGCATTGCACAATTGGCCAGGTCATTCTCCTGAAAGGGGCTGCCTGCCCTTAAAGCATCTGGTCTTGCCCACTTCTGGGAGGCAGGAACCCCAGCTTGATGGCTAAGTGGCCTGATCTAGATGGGGAAGTGCTAAATTTCTATGTATGGATTTAGGGCGAAGTTGTTAGAATAAGTTGCCATTTAAGGAATGCATATTAGGAACTTCATCTGCACGGAGGAACATAAAGGGGAATTAGACAGGGGCATAAAGGGGAAGTCTAACTGGAAAGGAACAAAAAAAGATTGATTTCATTCTGCCTGACAAATCATATTTTATCCATCAAATTTGTAATAATACTATTACTATTCTTCTACCCCAGAAAGGCTGACTTGAAAAGCCAGAGACCTATCAACCTGCTGTCTACAGACTATGCGCTTTTCAAAAATCTAAAGGTACCTGAGCATTTAAATCAAACAAGCAAATAGGCTGTCAAGCAGGATTATTCAGAATAGAGCAGCTCATAAGTTAACCACGACAGAAAATGAATGACTGGAACTCGCCACTTTGACATACGACAGTCATTGAGAAATAGCACAGCTTTTGATTCAGTAAGAGAGCGCTTTCTGTTAGGAGCTGTGCAGAAGCAAGGATGCTCTGGGAAACAGAGGCGAAAGAAGCAAGATCTCTCTAATACATGAGTGCACAATAATAACCACATGATTAACACCGAAGGCTCGAGTGTAACACTACAATCTCCCCTGAGTAAAGGGCAGCACGTCGCTGTGCCACACCAGCAACAGAGCAGAGAAGGAATTGTGACTCACAATCACATTTTCTCCCCTGCTTCCCCCTGACTCTGGAAGAAGTGTCTTCACTTTTCTCCTTTTACAGACTCACTTGTCCCTATCTGTGCACCCAGACAGCTATCCTGGACAATAAGTGACAGGGAGGGTGATGTGGAGCCAAGTCTCCTGCCGCCAACCCCTCACCCCCACCCACTTTTTACTGAGGTGCTTACAGCAGGGAGTATTGGGCAAGTAGCCCCATATCTCCCTACAATGGATGGAGTCACAATCTGAGCAGAGATAAAAATGGGGAGAGTCTCACTGTCAGTCCCCTGCTGTGCCCAATTAGAACAAGACTGGCTTCAAAGCTTCCACGTCCTTTGACCTTGAGTTGCAATGGTGATGCAAAAGAAACATGAATGGTTTGGAGAGGACAGCTGTCATCAGTGCAGATCAGCTGACCAACCTGGGAGTCACTGGCTGAAAGAATGTACTCAACAAGAGTTGCTATAGGGAGGAGTAGAGAAAAGAACAGAAGATACTACAGACTTTGCTCAACAAGTCTGCAGGGACAGGATTGGTTGCCTGTGATAGGATGTGACTGTCCATACAGCAATACACATCTGCCTTGGATAATTGTTCAGATTAGCTGCTCAACTATGATTATTTTATTATTATACGTAAATAAATAATATGATCATAGTGCCTAGAAGCCCCAGTCCTGGGCCAGGATCCCGTTGTGTAGGTGCTGTACAAACACAGAACTGAAAGACAATCTCTGCCCCCAGAGGGTTAACTAAAAAGCCATTCAGGAAAGGAAACTTCAAGAATATCTTTTACTTTTTCCTTCAGACTAAAAAAGCACTTTGCAACCAGTTGATTCCTCAATATGGCAAGAGAAAAGGTGCCTCACTGAAGAGAAATTTGCTATTGTCCATAGAAAAATGGAGAAAGTAATGGAGAATTGAATTGGGAAATAACATCGTAGCATTCTAGAGGTTAGATGTGGGAAAGAATTGTTCCCTATCAAGTGGTTTGTTTAGGCTAGTTTTGTTATGAAGTCCACCGCTTCCCTGACAAGACTATCCAACAGTCTATAAGATTTCATAGCTGCTCAGAATTTTCTGATATTTAGCTTATATTTCCTTTTTCTCAATTTCATTTCTGCTAACTATCCTTCATTACTCTCAGTAATACCTCTCAGGCCACCCTAAACATTCTTCATCTTTCTTCCTCTCTACCCACGTTAGTGTTTGCATCCTTCCTATACTCATTCATCGTTATTTATTAATTGTATTATGGTAGAGGCTAGAAGTCCCAACTGAGATTGGGCTCCTTTGTGACTTGTGTTGTACGAACACAAAGGAGGGGAGAGTCCCTGCCCCAAAGAGATTACATTATCAATAGATGACAGACAAAGAATGGTAGAGACAAAGTATCATTAGCCCCATTTTCAGCTATAGAGAGGTTAAATGACTTGCCCAAGGACACAGTGAGTCTGTGATAGAGCCAGGAACTGAGCCCAGGTGTCCTGAGTCCCAGTCCAGGACGTTGACCACAAGACCATCTTTCCTGTCTGTGATGTAATCATAGCCATTGTAGTCAACATTTAGCCTAAAAATAACCTATGACTCTGCAAAGAGTTCTATCCATTCCTCTTTACCCAAGGGAAGTTCTGTCATGCTGGGATGGGGAAGAAAGTAAGGGGTTCCCACAGCTCCCCTCCTCTGCCGCGTCCAGAGAAAATTGGCATGTTGGCAGGCGATACCCCAAGAAGGATCATGGTAGCATAGCTACTTTTGAGCCCCACATTTCTGTTTTCCTCAGAATGCACTACAGACAAGCAAACAACTCTGGCTCATTTAGCCCATCCATTGCTCATGTGCAGCTCCCGTATGACATCTGATGTGATGATCATGTGCCTCAAATTCTGACTAAGAGCGCGTAGGTAAGATTTCTAGAAGCCTTACTTCAGTGCCAGGGTGTCCGAGATTGCTATTGAGAGTGATGACTCTGGTGAGTAAAAGGAAAATGATTATTCTTACAGTCTTTCTCATCTGCCTGTTGCCTTGTGTTAAGGATTATGAAATAAGTATCCTCTCACATATATTTCTCCTGCTAAATCAGGGTGCTGTCTATGGGCTGTAGGACTTAGTGTTGTTCAGAAAGGTCATCTCTGGCCAGGTCTACACTGCGAGCTCGGGGTGTGATTCCCAGCTCATTTACGTATACTTACGCTAGTTCTAATCGAGCTAGTGCGAGTATAAATAGCAGTGTAGCCGGGGTCGCATGGGCAGCAGCCGTGGCCACACAGCTCAGCCGTGCCTACTTCAAACCCTCCCAAAACCAGGGGGTATGTACTCAGCTGCTGCTGCCTATGCCACCGTGGCTACATTACTGTTTACGCTACTATTTACACTCACGCTAGCTGGATGAGAGCTAGCACAGGTATGTGTACAGGAGCTGTGACTCATGCCCCTAGCTGGACATAAAATCTTTTTATATGAGATGAAAACAGTCCTTCCCCCACACCCCGACGAACTCTAACGCATCCAAATGCTTTGTAGACCAGATAAAGTCCCATTCAAAGTGAAATTGCTTGCCTTACTGGAATTTTCCTTATCAATTGTGTAGAATCTAGGTGAGAAATACACACATGAGCTGCTTAGCAGCTCCCTGGAAAAAGCCATCTGCAGGTAATTTTTAAATGCCAAAGGCAGGCTGGAATTCCCCAGCTTCAGGGTGGTCAATATGGGAAATTTTTCAGTTTCCCAAGGAATGGTGTTTCTTTCCTTTGCACTCTGACACACCCAGCACTGCCTTGTGAAGAGCGTATGGCATTACTCATCCTTAGATAGTTATCTCACCGTATTCTTTCAAAGGACCCTAGGTAAATGTCGAAAGACACTTACATACTAGGAACAAAATGAAGGAACGTTGATATATGAAACAGTCACTGGTACAGCTAACCAAACAAGTCCTTTGGGAATGGATATACGGTGGGATTTTCAAAAAGCACTCCGTGTTGGCCTAACTCTGCTCCCATTAAAGTCAATGGGAGTCTTACTATTGCTTATCTCATGTGAATATGTGTAGAATGTGTGTGTGGCAAGGGCGAAGATAGAACTGGGGTCCTCCTGTTCCCAGCCTGTGGTTTAATCCACAGGATGATAGAACTTTGCTTGAGGAGGAAGGATCACATCTTTTGACTGAAGTGGCTGGCCCAGTGTTCTGTATGAAGACAGGGTACTGGACTTAGATGGGTGTTGCATCTGACCCACTGAGGCAATTCCTATTTCCTATGTGGAATTCCCTTCCCCCATCTAATTTTTGCAAGCCCTGTTTTTCTTACTTTATGGTAGGATTTTCCAGAGTGCTCAATATTGGCCTAACTCTGCCTCCTTTGAAATCAGTGGTCAAACTCCTGACTTTGATGGGAGCAGAGTTAAGCTGATGCAGAGCATTTTTTTTTTAAAGTCCAATCTCGAAACATTCAGGTAGCAACCAAAAACGTAACACACCAAATGTCACTTTGAACTGTTTTATTTTAATTTGATTTTCAGTAAGAATTGTTAGTGAAAAGAAGTTGGCTCTCAGCGTTACAACCGAAAACACATTGCCAACAGATCATGGCTGGGCGAGTGGCTAGCTGTGCCTACTGTTATGGATCAGATTATTCTAATCATTAACAAACAAAAAAATGTACAGGCCTGATTCTCATTGACATTAAGCCCCTTTGCACCACTCTAGCAACATATGCCCACTTTAAGGCTCCTTTGCACTGCTAGATTGGCATAGAGGCACTGTACTGTAAATGAGAATAAAGCCCTACATGATACATCTGCAAACTGTGCACACAGCTGGCTTATGCAAAAACATGCTCATTTTACTACTACCCTTTCCTTCCCCCCCCCGCCCCCAATTTGGTTTGCCTTGAGTTAAGATTGCAAGCTATCTGGGGCAGGAACCAGGAACTGCCTTTTACTGCATGTCTGTCAAGCGCCTAGCAGGATGGGACCTCACCCTCTAAGTCAGTGGTTCTCAAACTTTTGCACTGGTGACCCCTTTCACACAGCAAGCCTCTGAGTGCGACCCACCCCCCCTTATAAATTAAAAACACATTTTTTATATATATAACACCATTATAAATGCTGGAGGCAAAACAGGGTTTGGGGTGGAGGCTGACAGCTCGCAACCCCCCATGTAATAACCTCATGACCCCCTGAGGGGTCTCGACCCCCAGTTTGAGAACCCCTATTCTAGGTGCTGTTGTTGTACAAATTAATTATAATAATTAGGTGTAAATATATGCAGTAAGATAGCACAATTTAGCAGGATCAGATTTGACAAAGGTCAAATAAGCATATGATGGACAAGAAAAAAGAGAGGCATAGAGCTGGCCTCTGTACCCCATTCCCCAACCTGTGTACTGGTAACATAGGGCCAAAAGTACGGGGGAGCGCACCTTTCTAATGAGTGATGCAGCAGTCATGCTTCAGGTGCATTGCTGGGAGCTCCATTGCCCTGATTGCCTGGGAGGGACAATTCCTCGCAGAGCCGCCCCCTCTGTGCAACGCAGCTTTGCACAGCCCTAAACATGGGCCTAGTGGCACAGTCTGCCCCTTGATGGCATTGGAGTTATTACTCTGCACAAGTATTCCCTTGAGAGCGTACTTTAAACTGGCTAGTGATTTTCCACTAAGGAGAGCAACAGGAACCTATCCAGAGCTAAAGCCCTGGAGGATTGTGCTCATCTACCTCTTCCTAGCTCCAGAGATGCTGGCATTTAATGAAACAGACAAAATGAGTTTCAAAGCCCCCTGAGTGCTTTAAAAAGTTACTAAGTGTCAGCATGGGCTTTCAACTCTTCGATTTTGGTAGCAACGTTTAAAATGACTTCTAGCAGGTGTCATTCTGTCTGAAAGAGCTCTGTAACTCTGACTTGGAGAGCTGAAACAGAATGTGTTTTTTAATAGTCCTTTAAGGGATGGGGGAGCTGGAAACTCTTCTATAAATGTTGTTTGTTGTATCCACAGTGGTGGTTGACTGAAAGACGATTTAGGGCAGCACACAACTCTAAACCAGAAAGCAGGAAGGGCTGGAGCAGCTGATGTGTGGTTAGTATTTTTCCACAATATCAAAGTGTTCCAACGGCTCTTCAATAAACTTTAGCTCACTTTGTCAATCATTTAGTTTTATTAGTAGCCAAAGGTTACTACTTGGCATTTCTTGTATGCAGAGCACAGAGAATACATTGCAAAAGACAATTGCAGTGCATTGCTGAGGTAACTGCAGTGCAGTTTAAATGATCTTTCATGAAAAACACATTTATAGCAAGATTTCAGAACACACCTGCACCCTCAACACTGAAAGGACAAGAGAGAGACTTAAGGTGTAAAATTTACCTCTGGAGTTTGAATAGCCCCAGGTTTGGGTGTGTTCTGGTTTGGGATTGTGGTTTGTCCCATTATAAAGGTGGCAAATTTGGATCTGGGTCCAGATTTCAAACATACCCAAAACTTGGTGGTGTTTGGATCCAGGGTTTGGGTTGAAGCCCATCTTTGGTAATAGACAGGATACAATATGACCTTGCTGAAACATATGCTTGGTGTGTAAACCAAGTCAGTAAGGAATACCCCTCCATGTACTGGCTCCCTAGGGGAGGAAATATCTGCTTTTCCTGCTCTGAGGGATAGCTCAGTGGTTTAAGCAGTGCCCTGCTAAACCCAGGGCTGTGAGTTCAATCCTTAAAGGGGCCATTTAGGAATCCGGGACAAAAATCTGTCTGGGGAGTAGTCCTGCTTTGAGCAGGGGGTTGGACTAGGTGACATCCTGAGGTCCCTTCCAACCCTGATGTTCTATGAACCTGCTCTCCAGATCTTCAACACTACAATGGATGGAATAAATTCCAGCCAGCCGTGTGGGGTCCTCTGTCATTATGCACCTCCTAGAGCTAGATTCCTTGGTGGCCATGTTATTTTGCGGGCATCTTGAATCCAGCCTGCAATTAATAGGAATCCCATACAATTGGATTTTCCCCCCTAATAGATAGTCTGTAATTCTGGTTACAATCAAATGTTTTTGGGGGGTTCATGGCATTAAACTTTTCAACTCACATTTCTATATGCCAGAGAACTTTCATTGTTTTTCCATTTTCATGCACAAATTCAAGTAAGTCTCATTAGAATTTTTCAGCAAGCACCGGTATTTACAGTATACTTGTGCTTCAAAAATTGTTCATACCAAAAGTGGGCAGAAGAGTCTTCAAAAGCAAAGTGCAAGAGTAAGAGCAATTTCCAGTTGTGAGTATTTAAAGAAAATATCAGCCTTGCATGTGAAACTCAATGGTTTCATTTCTCAGGGATTGATGCAAATCTTTTGTCTGTATTTTTGCTTCCTGTGCAATCACAACCCATGAATTTTGCTTTGCCTTTGAGTGACTGCAAACCCGCAAACCAAACCTTACTGAAACAGCTGAATTTCACCCATTTTGTGGTCTAACCATATGAGGCCATCAAAATTTCTCATGGTTTCCAGCCAAGACCATCAATCTTCTAAGGTTCACTTGAAACTTGGTAAACATCCCCTTGGAACTTGGCTCAGGTTCCCTGGAAAGGTTTTTGCAAACATTTCACTGAACCTGGCCTCAGTGTCAGGTTTGTAATTAAACCCCAAATCCAGTGAGTTTTGCCTGGATTCAGATTTTGTGAAGTAAATTTGATACTATTCTAGAAAATATCCATGGCTAAATTCCCTGTCCACCTCACACTGAATATTTATCCTGTAAGCTTACCTTTCCATTTTTTGTGTGTAAACCAAGTCAGTCACAATAATTATTTCTTATTTGCATTATAGTAGCACCTAGGCATTTATCCAGATCAGGGGCCTATTGTGTTAGGTGCTGTACATACATGTAAGAGAGATTCCCTGCCCCACAGAGCTTACCATCCAAATAGACAAGATATACAAAGGATGGGAGAAAGGGAGTGTTTGTTATTCCCATTTTGTAGAGAAGGGACTGAGGTGCAGAGAGATTTAGTGACTTTGGATATCTGCATCATTTGAACTCTATAGAGTCCCAGTTTTTAAGATTATTGAGCTGAATTCTTTTTTGTGGCCTCTGATGTTCTGAGCAGCTGTGATGGCTGAACGCAGGTTATCTGTGCTGTTCTGCTTCCACAGGGAAGACCCAGGAGCTCAGAAGCTGCCACAGCGAAGAGAGCCATATAAGTAACTGGAGAGATGGTGATTCCAGGCCTCGGACAGCCCACTCAGTAGCATTCCTTACTGCTGGCCCAAAGAAATAGCAGCATGTGTTACATACTTCAGCACATTTTTGCAGGCACCAATGTGCTGCAGGGGGATCAGGCTGGATATGTCCCCAAGCCCCGACCCATACTCTCCTCCTTTCATTAGCCAGGGCTACACATAGCACTCAGTCGAGCATTAAGACCCCGATTCAGCAAAGCACTTAAGCACATGCTTAACCTTAAGGTTATGATTAAGTCAATTCCTATTCAGCAGAGCATTTAAGCATGTGCTTAAGGGCTGTGCTGAGTCAGGGCCTGAATCATAGAAGATTAGAGTTGGAAGGGACCTCAGGAGATCATCTAGTTCAAACCCCTGCTCAAAGCAGGACCAACACCAACTAAATCATCCCAGCCAGGGCTTTGTCAAGCCAGGCCTTAAAAACCTCTAAGGATGGAGATTCCACCACCTCCCTAGGGAACCCATTCCAGTGCTTCACCACCCTCCTAGGGAAATAGTGTTTCCTAATATCCAACCTAGACCTCCCCCACTGCAACTTGAGACCATTGCTCCTTGTTCTGTCATCTGCCACCACTGAGAACAGCCAAGCACCACCCGCTTCAGGTAGTTGAAGGCTGCTGTCAAATCTCCCCTCACTCTTCTCTTCTGCAGACTAAATAAGCCCAGTTCCCTCAGCCTCTCCTCATAAGTCATGTGGCCCAACCCCCTAATAATTTTTGTTGCCCTCCGCTGGACTCTCTCCAATTTGTCCACATTCCTTCTGTAGTGGGGGGACCAATACTCCAGGTGTGGCCTCACCAGTGCCGAGTAGAGGGGACTAATCACTTCCCTCGATCTGCTGGCAATGCTCCTACTAATAAAGCCCAATATGCGGTTGGCCTTCTTGGCAACAAGGGCACACTGCTGACTCATATCACCATTCTGCCAGGTCCTATGTGGGTGTAGTGGGGGAGGGAAAGATCCTCCTTGCTCCTTTTCCCTAGTACACTTGCATAGGACAAGCTAGATTTAAGCCCTTTGGGTGACAGTTTTCGGTTTTGTTTTAAAAGTTGCTTACAAGGTTTGGTTTAAAATAGCTTTCCCAGCTCTGTGTTCTTTCACTGCATGGGAGTGCTGGTGTCAAACTGCTTTCTCGGTGATTACAATTCCTGTATTTCAGGCTGTTTTTTTTTTTTTTAAACAAATGGTTTTATTGAAAGTACAAAAGCATCATTAACAGTGAAGCTCAAGGAGAGAGACATGGAAAACCCCGAAGAGTTGTATGCAATCAGCCTAGAGCAATTAGCCATTCACGCTTCTCTCTCTTCTCTGGTGCTGTGCTGTCTCTAGCTACTGGGAAAGGCTTTTGTTTGAATTTTGTTGTGTATGTGGGATGTCTTGAATTGCACATTTTCCAGTTCTGAGTGATGGATGCTATAACTGGGGCTGAAATGCAACCTTTTCTGGGGTCAGTGTTCTTGTGATTATAGTAATGTGTTGTTTGCATTTAGCTAGCTCCATGGGGCAATGAGCTGTAACCAAGCAAAGTGTATTCCAGGCTCCATTCTGTAAGTTGCTTAGCATTCTAAACCCGATCCAGCAGAACACTTAAGTCCGTGTTTAGCTTTAAACACATGAATAGTCTCACTGAAGTCAATGGGAATGCTCGTAGCCTTAGAATTAAGGATGCACAGTACATGCTTTGCTGGACTGAGACCACAATGCTCCGTACTTTGCAGGTAGGTTCTCAAAGGCTAAAACGTTGGTCTTCCTGACCTAGGTGATGCACTAGGACAGTGGTTTTCAAACTTCATTGTACTGCAACCCCCTTCTGACAATAAAAATTACGACATGACCCCGGGAAGGGGGACCGAAGCCCAAGCCCCGCCACCCCAAGGCAGGAGGGCTGTAACCGGCTTCGGCTTTGGGACCCAGCTAGTCTAACGCCATCCCTGTTGATCCCATTAAAAGGGGTCGCGACTCAGTTTGAGAACTGCTGCACTAGGGGAAAGGAGGGTAAGGGAGCAACAGAGAGTCATGATCGGGATGGGGTAAAGACCTACAGCCAGATTTTTAATGATATTTAGGCACCTAAGATGCAGATAGGCATCTAGTGGGATTTTCAATTCCCAATAGGAGTTAGGTGCCTCGGCACTTTTGAAAATTCCTGCATCTTTAGGCATCTAAACTCCTTTAAAAATCTGGCCCCCATTACCTCTTGAACATGAAGCAGGGGGCTTGACTATTGAACTCTATGGCAGTCCACATGATAAATTGACTGGGGGGCATGGACTGGCTCACTGCGTACCACTCCCATTGCCATAGTTTGTTAGTGAGAGGCACCCAGTGCTCCTACAATGTTCCTGGCATCCCTGAACTCTACTGATCATGGCTCAGGGACTCTCTGTTTGGCCACTCTCTCGACCCCCACAGTGCAGCTCAGAATCATAAGGCCAGAAATTTCCCTGCATTTACTGTGAGTCGCCTGCATACTTCTGCCTGCATATTTCTTCTGAAAATAACCCTTCAAATAAAGCACAGAATTTACACTTGTCTCATGGGTGCAAATAAACAAAGCACATTTGTCTGATGACAGTGGTTGTGGGTGCATGATAAATTGCATCTGCCTGGATCCACTGTCTAATGTGGGATTTGAACTCTACCTGGTGTCTGGAGAGATTTCTCGCCTGTCCATTTTTGAGCATATAAACCCATGGTGGGAAAAGTTGGGTTCATATTACATCAGCTGTTTGGTGGAAACATGCACAGCAACTCTAACTCAGCCACTGATGACCACAAGCGACACTAGGCCTCTAACTGCTCCTTTTTGTTCCATTTCTCGTAAGACATTAGTGTGTTGTGAAGAATAGAGAACCGCAATATACTGGGTAGCAGATTACACAGATTCACTATAGACTGTCCTGTGCCCACTTCCTCAGCATCTCTATAACCAAGACTCACCTTTATGATCCATGGATTGAATTTGGATAGGTTTTTTTCCCCTGTGTCTGCTCTGAATACACAAACTATGAGCCTCCTTATTGTAGCACTTACACCACTTTTACACTGATGTAATGCCATTGACTTCATTGGAATTGCGCCTGATTTACTCTGGTGTAGGTCAGAGAAAAACCAAGCCTTCTCCATCTTAACTTCACAATAAAGACTACATTATGTGCCAAGGCCATGTGATGAAAATTGTCATGATTTACTCATTATGTGAGGATGAGGGAACTCACACTGATAATACAGCCTAATCATGGGATAACATTTCAGATGCATCACTGTCAAATGCTGTAATCATTTCAGTCAGAAAGTATTTAAATGGTTAAAAGATGTTTTTGATTATAACTAATACAATTTTTGCTGGTAATGAAACTGTGTTTGATCAGCTGCCCATAGACACTTTCTTGCAAATGAGAAGTGAAACCCAATTTCCTGTTTAAAGAAAAAAAAAACCCTTAGCATATAGTTCATTTGAAAGGTCTCTTTTGAGCTCTTTATTTTCCCTGCTTAATCTGTTTGTATGTCTTGTATATTGTACTTTATTCAGAAAATCTTTTAAAAAATTCCTTTGAAATCCTACTGGTGCTTTAAAAATAAAAACAATATTCCTACCAAGAAGAAGGACCACTTCTTATTCTTTGAAAACTTTGTGCAATTAATAGGAAGAAAGCAGACAAATGGTTCTCCTTATTAATACAAGTGTATTTTTTTTTTTTGGACAAGAGCTGTGCTACTTAAATACTTCTCTATAATACAGTCTATACCAGGGGTTCCCAAACTGTGCTACACATAACCCTGGGGGTATGCGAGAATCTCTGAGGGGTACGTAGGTGAAATTACGTAATGGTGGATTTTATTTATTAATTATTTTATTTATTGTATTTTCGTAATAGGCTACTGAGAAAAAGCTTTAAAACTTGGTGGGAATTTGTTATATAAAATACAGTAGTTAATTTACTTCAAGATGCACAAATGGATACACAGATACACAGAGATCCTGATGTTCAGAGCCCTCACCTCCAATCACCATACAGTGTGGGTTCAGTTGCCCAGCTCAGAATGTAAGGGTGTTGTTTTTTCAGTTGTATACGATGCACTATAACTGTTCATGACAGTGAAATATGGACAGCTGACTAAAGACTGGTAGTGTTGAGAAGAACACACAAAGTATCAGTGATGAGAAGGGTAGTGGTTATGTGGGCAGCTGGTAGATCTGGAAGGGGGTATGCAATAAGAAAAGTTTGGGAACCTCTGGTCTATATCTTCTTGACAATGATCTCTTGAAAGGGTCTGGAAGAATTTAGATTAAGGCCCCTAGAGTTTAGGGGACAGGCAGATTCTATATTAATTCATGATTGGCTGATACCCTGTTATCTATGTAATGGTATGAACTGGAGTCAATGGATATTGACTCCTGTCTTGTGATGGGTATTAACTTTGCAACCGTGACCCATGTTATGTGACTGGGGGTAGGCAATAAAGGACACTCTCTTACCAGCACTCCTGTATGTCCCACATGTGTTCCAACCCCAGAATGAGAGAGACTGGCAGTCGTCCAGTAATGGCAGGAACAGAACGGGCATTTCCTACCTCTGCCTTTGAAGGGTGGGTGGCGGCTGGCAAGCTGCATGCTCTCCTGAATGTATCTTCTCAGTGGACTGGGGGAAACGAGTGCTTGGCATTGTGAAAATGATGCCCCCAGCCACTTAAGAAGGTGGAAGGGAAAGAGTTTGCATCACAGAATGTGATTTAACACTGCTGATCAGATCAGGAAAGGGTATTGCAGTAGGGCCTGGTTCTCCAGATACATTCAATAATACCATTGACTGTGGAGAGTAATTCCTTTCCTAACTCAGCTGCAGGCTCAGTGGCTGTCAGATGAAATGGGAGGTTTAGAAAGGGGGTAGGAGAAGGCAGCCCATTGAGTTTCTGAATTTGCATTCAGACAAACCAAAGGGGAGAGTCCATTTGTGCCATGGGTGATGAGAGGAGGAAATGCCCCAAACCAGAGGCTTGGGAACTGCTGCAAAACAAAAAAAGACAAAGTGCAGAGTCCATTAGATATGTCCTCCCAGTTTGATAGTGAACCATTGATAACTACTCTTTGGGTATGTCTACACTACGAGGGTAGTTCGATTTTACTTAAATCGAATATGTGTAATCGATATTGCAAAGTCGAACGTGTGTGTCCACACTAAGGACAGTAATTCGACTTTGTGAGTCCACACTAACGGGGAAAGCGTCGACATTGGAAGCGGTGCACTGTGGGCAGCTATCCCACAGTTCCCGCAGTCCCCGCTGCCCATCGGAATTCTGGGTCGAGCCGCCAATGCCTTCTGGGTAAAAAAAATGTGTCGTCATCCGTCCGTCACAAACGCCCTCCCTCCCTCCATGAAAGCGCCGGCGGGAAATCAGTTCGC
>NW_020664487.1:786179-790301 GCF_002925995.2 Terrapene triunguis
GATGGAGATTCCACAACCTCCCTAGGCAATTTATTCCAGTGTTTAACCACCCTGACAGTTAGGAACTTTTTCCTAATGTCCAACCTAGACCTCCCTTGCTGCAGTTTAAGCCCATTGCTTCTTGTTCTATCCTCAGAGGCTAAGGTGAACAAGTTTTCTCCCTCCTCCTTATGACACCCTTTTAGATACCTGAAAACTGCTATCATGTCCCCTCTCAGTCTTCTCTTTTCCAAACTAAACAAACCCAATTCTTTCAGCCTTGCTTCATAGGTCATGTTCTCAAGACCTTTAATCATTCTTGTTGCTCTTCTCTGGACCCTCTCCAATTTCTCCACATCTTTCTTGAAATGCGGTGCCCAGAACTGGACACAATACTCCAGCTGAGGCCTAACCAGAGCAGAGTAGAGCGGAAGAATGACTTCTCGTGTCTTGCTCACAACACACCTGTTAATACATCCCAGAATCACGTTTGCTTTTTTTGCAACAGCATCACACTGTTGACTCATATTTAGCTTGTGGTCCACTATAACCCCTAGATCCCTTTCTGCCGTACTCCTTCCTAGACAGTCTCTTCCCATTCTGTATGTGTGAAACTGATTTTTTCTTCCTAAGTGGAGCACTTTGCATTTGTCTTTGTTAAACTTCATCCTGTTTAACTCAGACCATTTCTCCAATTTGTCCAGATCATTTTGAATTATGACCCTGTCCTCCAATGCAGTTGCAATCCCTCCCAGTTTGGTATCATCCGCAAACTTAATAATCGTACTTTCTATACCAATATCTAAGTCGTTAATGAAGATATTGAACAGAGCCGGTCCCAAAACAGACCCCTGCGGAACCCCACTCGTTATGCCTTTCCAGCAGGATTGGGAACCATTAATAACAACTCTCTGAGTACGGTTATCCAGCCAGTTATGCACCCACCTTATAGTAGCCCCATCTAAATTGTATTTGCCTAGTTTGTCGATAAGAATATCATGCGAGACCGTATCAAATGCCTTACTAAAGTCTAGGTATACCACATCCACAGCTTCTCCCTTATCCACAAGACTCGTTATCCTATCGAAGAAAGCTATCAGATTGGTTTGACATGATTTGTTCTTTACAAATCCATGCTGGCTGTTCCCTATCACCTTACCACCTTCCAAGTGTTTGCAGATGATTTCCTTAATTACTTGCTCCATTATCTTCCCTGGCACAGAAGTTAAACTAACTGGTCTGTAGTTTCCTGGGTTGTTTTTATTTCCCTTTTTATAGATGGGCACTATATTTGCCCTTTTCCAGTCTTCTGGAATCTCTCCCGTCTCCCATGATTTTCCAAAGATAATAGCTAGAGGCTCAGATACCTCCTCTATTAGCTCCTTGAGTATTCTAGGATGCATTTCATCAGGCCCTGGTGACTTGCAGGCATCTAACTTTTCTAAGTGATTTTTAACTTGTTCTTTTTTTATTTTATCTGCTAAACCTACCCCCTTCCCATTAGCATTCACTATGTTAGGCATTCCTTCAGACTTCTCGGTGAAGACCGAAACAAAGAAGTCATTAAGCATCTCTGCCATTTCCAAGTTTCCTGTTACTGTTTCTCCCTCTTCACTAAGCAGTGGGCCTACCCTGTCTTTGGTCTTCCTCTTGCTTCTAATGTATTGATAAAAAGTCTTCTTGTTCCCCTTTATTCCCTTAGCTAGTTTGAGCTCATTTTGTGCCTTTGCCTTTCTAATCTTGCCCCTGCATTCCTGTGTTGTTTGCCTATATTCATCCTTTGTAATCTGTCCTAGTTTCCATTTTTTATATGACTCCTTTTTATTTTTTAGATCATGCAAGATCTCGTGGTTAAGCCAAGGTGGTCTTTTGCCACATTTTCTATCTTTCCTAACCAGCGGAATAGCTTGCTTTTGGGCCCTTAATAGTGTCCCTTTGAAAAACTGCCAGCTCTCCTCAGTTGTTTTTCCCCTCAGTCTTGATTCCCATGGGACCTTACCTATCAGCTCTCTGAGCTTACCAAAATCCGCCTTCCTGAAATCCATTGTCTCTATTTTGCTGTTCTCCCTTCTACCCTTCCTTAGAATTGCAAACTCTATGATTTCATGATCACTTTCACCCAAGCTGCCTTCTACTTTCAAATTCTCAACGAGTTCCTCCCTATTTGTTAAAATCAAGTCTAGAACAGCTTCACCCCTAGTAGCTTTTTCAACCTTCTGAAATAAAAAGTTGTCTGCAATGCAGTCCAAGAATTTGTTGGATAGTCTGTGCCCCGCTGTGTTATTTTCCCAACATATATCCGGATAGTTGAAGTCCCCCATCACCACCAAATCTTGGGCTTTGGATGATTTTGTTAGTTGTTTAAAAAAAGCCTCATCCACCTCTTCCACCTGGTTAGGTGGCCTGTAGTAGACTCCTAGCATGACATCACCCTTGTTTTTTACCCCTTTTAGCCTAACCCAGAGACTCTCAACACTTCCGTCTCCTATGTCCATCTCTACCTCAGTCCAAGTGTGTACATTTTTAATATATAAGGCAACACCTCCTCCCTTTTTCCCCTGTCTATCCTTCCTGAGCAAGCTGTATCCATCCACACCAACATTCCAATCATGTGTATTATCCCACCAAGTTTCAGTGATGCCAACAATGTCATAGTTGTATTTATTTATAAGCACTTCCAGTTCTTCCTGCTTATTACCCATACTTCTCGCATTTGCATATAGGCATCTAAGATACTGGTTTGATCTTTCCTCCCGGTTTTGTCCTGACCCTCCTTTCTCTCTGCCAATATAGCCCACACTTCCTCTCGTCTCCGACCCATCTCCCAGGTCTCCATGTTCCCCACTTACCTGCGGGCTTTGCTCACCTGTCCCCGTCGAACCTAGTTTAAAGCCCTCCTCACTAGGTTAGCCAGTCTGTGTCCAAATAGGGTCTTTCCCCTCCTCGAAAGGTGAACACCATCTCTGCCTAGCAGTCCTTCCTCAAATAGCATCCCATGGTCTAGGAAGCCAAAGCCCTCCTGGCGACACCATCTTCGCAGCCAGGCATTCACCTCCATGATGCATCTGTCTCTGCCCGGGCCCCTACCTTTGACAGGAAGAATCGAAGAGAATACCACCTGCGCTCCAAACTCCTTCACCCGTACTCCCAGAGCCCTGTAGTCACTCTTGATCCGCTCAGTGTCACACCGCGCAGTATCATTTGTGCCCACATGGATGAGTAGCATGGGGTAGTAGTCAGAGGGCTGGATAATCCGCGACAATGCCTCCGTAACGTCTCGGATACGGGCTCCCGGCAGGCAGCATACCTCCCGAGATGAAATGTCAGGGCGACAGATAGGCGCCTCCGTCCCCCTCAGCAGAGAGTCTCCGACCACCACTACCCTACGTTTCCTATTCGCAGTGGTGGCAGCAGACCTCCCAGCCTTAGGGGTACGAGGCTTCTCCTCCTTTACTGTAGGGGGTGATGCCTTCTTTCCTGTATCAAGAAGAGCATAACGGTTACCTATTACCACAGCGGGAGGGTTCGGAGCAGGGGTGGAGCACTGCCTGCTGCCAGAAGTAACCAGCTGCCAGTGTCCACCCTGAGCCATCTCCTCCTCCACCAGTGGTGTATCAGCAGTCCTGTGTCCTGGGACAGCTACCTCAGCTGTCTCCACATGGACACTGTCCAGGAATTGCTCGTGGATTCGGATGCTTCTCAACCTAGCCACCTCCTCCTGTAGCTCTCCCACCTGCTGCCTGAGAGATTCCACCAGCAGGCACCTTTCACATTGGATGGTCCCCTCAGCCTGGATATCAGTAAGTGGAAATTGCAAGTTACAGTCTCTGCAAAACCACACCAGGATCTGGGTAGAAGCATCCATGCTCAGGCGCTCTGTCTGGCTACAGGCGCAGGTGGAGGAGACAGAAGCAGTGCTGGCACAGGTGTTGCGGGTCTTCCTAACCATCGTAAGCCTCCCTCTGTCAAACTCCCGTCTGCAGCCCCCTGTCCGCTGAAAGGGTTGTTTAAGCAAGAAGTTTAAAGTTTTAAGGGGAATAAAGGGAAAACAGATAGAACCGGCAAGGGACCTGCGCTCCCTTCCTGCTCCCCTTCCGAACTCCCTTGCGAAACTCCCTGTTAGCAGCCCCTGGTCGCAAACGC
>NW_020664487.1:790311-841018 GCF_002925995.2 Terrapene triunguis
GAACTCCCTTGCGAAACTCCCTGTTAGCAGCCCCTGGTCGCAAACGCCAGGGGCTTTAGGGAGAGAGTGTTAAGATACTGTGCAAAGGCAGAATGTGCAAGGACTTGTTGCAGCAGCAGTAATACTGGAGCGTGAGGGTGTTCCTCATGTACATGGATTTCTAAGAAAACCTCTTTCCATATGGTAGAGTAGCAGTCACATCCGTTCGTGGGAAGGAAACTTCAGTCAGTCTGTCATAAGTTTCATTTCATTAAGTTTCTCTGCTATCAATGTATTTCTAAGAGAAGTGATTTTCCTTTCAGTTTCTCTGCCTGCCACCCATTGGCTTCTGCTTTAGCTTCACAGTGATTCATCCAAATATGTTGTTTTATACTAGTGCCTACAGGTCCAGTTATGATCAGAGCCCCATTGTGCAAGTCTCTGTATATAACACACAGTGAGAGACAGCTCTTGCCCGGAAGAACTTATGCAGACAAAGGAAGGATTGTTCTCCCCATTGCTCTTGTTGGGGAACAGAGGCATAGAGAGATTGACTTGCCCAAGGTCACACTGGAAATCTGTGGCAGAGGCTAGCTAGGAATTGAACCCAGCTTTCCTGAATGCTTGCCTTGTGCTTCCGACCCCAAGGCCATCATTATACAAAGCCTTTCAGAACAGTGGTCTGAGCACTTGCTTACTCTCCTAGGCACCAGTCAGTTTATCTGGTCTACTCTTTTCTCAGGGGCTTTAACTGTGGGCATGGCTACACTTGCAGATGTAGAGCGCTTTGAGTTAAACCAGGCTTCGTAGACCGCAGTAGGGAAAGCGCTGTAGTCTGTCCACACTGACAGCTGACCGCGCATTGGCGTGGCCACATTAGCAGCTCTTGCAACAACCACAGAGAGCAGTGCGTTGTGGTAGCTATCCCAGCATGCAAGTGGCTGCAACGTGCTTTTCAAATGGGGGGTGGGAGGTGGGGTGGAGTGTGACAGGGAGTGTGTTGTGTGTATGTGGGGGGAGAGAGAGTGGGTTTTTTGGGGGGCTGAGAGCATGTCCTCATGCTGTCTTGTAAGATCAGACAGCAGCAGACTTCCCCTCCCCCTCCCCCCTGCCTCTCTCTCTCTCACACAGCATTCCACAGTAATGGTTGCTTTGTCTCGGAGCAGATAAGCAGCCGGCTGTCAAACGGAGCTTTCAAAGGGCATATCAGCGTTCCTACAGTGATTCCAAAACAATGACAAGAGTGGCCACTTGACTTAAGGGGATTATGGGACGTTTCCGGAGGCCGATCAGAGCGCAGTAATGCAACACCTTGTTCATACTGATGCCCGGGTGTTGTAGCCAAGGCGCAGCAAACGTTATTCCTCTCGCCAAGGTGGAGTACCAGCAGCGCTGTAGCTGCGGAGTCAGAGCGCTCTACGTGCCTTGCCAGTGTGTACAGGTCGGGAGTTAGGGCGCCCTGGGCTCCTTTAATGCACTGTAACTCGCAAGTGTAGCCAAGCGCTGTGTTTCATTCAGTGGCCACTTAGCACCTTCTTCTCTTTACCGTTCCACTGCTACCTTCCACGACATGATATATACTGCTGCTCTTTTCTCCTTTCAGCCAAGCCCACCAGCTCCCTTATTTCCCACCCGATGGCATGGCACTACCAGTTCTCCTGTTAAATTATTGATTATCTTTTATAAAACACCTTCAGACATCTTTGAGTTAATCGTTAAGGTGAATATAAGTGACACTTCTTGCTAATGAATGTGTTGTATCCTTGTTGGGCCCTTTACGGGAGTTTGTTATATAAAAATCCCACTGCAGTTCCAGAGGGCTACTGTGACTAGATTTGGACAGAAGCCTTGATTCTGTCTGAGATTTAGACCGACATCAGCCATACCCTACTATTCTTTTTCTTAGAGGCTTTTTCATTTCATTTATTCCTCCACAAGAATGTTTAAAAAAACAGATTTCAAAATCGTGACCATTTTGGGCCTCTCCTATAGTGCATCTTCTCATTGCCCGAACTCTTGGTCTTCCTCTACTTGGCCCTCTGCACTGGTTTTCCTCCTTGTCCTGCATCTAGTTCGGGTATATCTCCTCGCTCTTAAAGCACCCCTACATGGAGAAAATTGTTAGCTGGCCAGTTAGGACACAGCACAAAGTGGCCAGCATAGGGGGAGGAAATCTGCTCCACTGAAGTTACTCCTGGTTCATATTCAGATATCAGGACATTCCAAAAGGAGAGCGAAACGTGTAGGTCAGAGAACAGTCTTCACTGTTTTCCTCGGGCTCTGGCAGTTATTTAGCAGGGAAGAAATTGTGAAGGATTTTTTGTTACCTCTGTACTTTTCCTTTACACAGCTCACCATGCAGGAGACTGAAAAGACCAAGACTATAATCATCCTGTTGTGAAGGTAATTACAAGCGAGGATGTGTGTAGGGAGGTCTAATTTGGAGGATTTCTTTTTAAAACCGCTGCGAGAGAATCAATAAGACATGCGATGGATTTTGTCCCCCTATGGAGACTCACAATGGTAGACTCTTCTGCTCCATTGCAGCAGGTCTTCAATAGAGTGAACAGTATTTTCAGGGTTCTGTGCAAGTATTTCAGCAGTTGTTCAATTGCCTTTTTATGGTCCGTCGCACGACAAGATCACAACCATACCATCACAGAAATAGACGGGCATTGTCCGAAAGTTCATGCCCCTCACTGCAGTAGAGTACTGCTGCAGTAGAGTGTGAAACAAACCCACCAAAAGTTCTGACAGGGCAACAGAAACAATTTAGACTGTACCTGCCTTTGCTATGGGAGTGAAATTGCTGTATTATAAGTGCCATCTACTCCCTAGTTGTTTCTAGGTACATATTGGTTTTAGAAGCATTTAGTTGCTGGGATAAATAAAGGCTGCACTGGAATTCTATGGGGAGGCTCAGCATTGTCTTCAACGAACTTGGGAGCAGGCCCACTCTTCCTTCTCTATCGTCCTCCCTGGGGGTGTTGTAAGAATGAATGTTTGTACTGCACGGTGCACATGGAAACTGCCATACGGTATTAGTATTAAATATCCCCCTCTCCTTAAGAATTACTTGTGCGGCTTCCTATCTCCACAAATGCATTCTGACTGAATAGCTCCAACCACCTGTAGTCTGGCATTCATTCATAGGGCAGGGAGGCAGAGCAGAGAAGATTCATATTGTCAATGAACAAATAAATGCAGTCAGTCGACGCCGGTTGTAAATAATACATCACATGCAATATTTCAGCCTTACCTGTTTGAAGTCCCACTGTGAAAATACTTCCATTTAAAGCCTCTGTTCTTTCTATTCAGGAACTTTTACTGCACCCATATCCGGGCTCTCTCAACACCTATGCCTGGGCCAGGTTTTTCCAACTCTAATTCACACAAATTGTCTTTAGTCACCTGAGGAGTCCCATTGACTTCCATAGGACACCTCACACAAGTGAGGGCTGGCAGGATCGGACCCTTAGTTTGTATAAGTTAGACTGGGCCCTTTTGGGGTAGAGCTAAATAATTGCAACGTTTTACCATTTATCTGAATTTTAATACTGTAAACCAATTGTAGTGCACATGGCAGATAGCACCCTGGCATTGATTTCTCTGCAGTTTTTAGATTAAGACGTGTATTCAGGGAAGCTTGTCCGGAAATAGGATCAAACATTTAGTGTCGGTATTTCAGCTCTCCTGTGGTCTGGAATCTTCTTTGACTCAACTCAGTAGGTGGGGGAGGGGAGGAATGCCTGTTTAAACAGACTGTAAGGCCATTTCCCTCCTGTCCCTTTGAGCACAAGCTAGCTTTTTAAAATAGATCTTCAGTATATAAATATATCATCTATAACAGAAGTAACCAGATAATCGGCACTACTGTTTGAGCAGCAAAATGACTCCACATCCTTCCTTCATAAAAGCTCACCTAACCCAAAATATCTAGACCAAACGCCTAGCAAACAAACCCTTCCTCCAGCCATGGAGGATTGTGTTCAGTCAGAAGTCGCTGGGTTTCAGAGCCCAGGCTCCAGCCCCAACCCCGGTGCCTACACTAGGGTTACCATCCGTCCGGCTTTCCCTGGACATGTCCGGCTTTTTCAGCTTTAAATGGCCGTCCGGGGGGGATTTCTAATAAAGTAGAAATGTCTGGGATTTCCCCTTTCCCCTAATGCAGAGTGCGGCGCGGCTGATTGGACGGCTGGGCCTGATTGAAAGCTGCTCGCAGCCACTGGGGCCTCTAGCAGCCAGAGGTCCCCCCCCCCTTCCCCCGCTCCCTCCTCCCCCGCAGAACAGCGTGGAACAGTGTTTGGGTCCACGTGGAGCCCGCAGCTCTCCCTCTGCCTGGTGAGCGGGGGAGCAGGGCAGGCGGGGGGGTGCAGAGGCTGCAGGGCGAGGAGGAGCAGGGCAGGCCGGGGCATAGAGGCTGCAGGGGCAGGGCAGGCGGGGGGCGCAGAGGCTGCAGGGGCGGGGGGTGCAGGGGCTGCAGGGCGAGTGGGGAGCAGGGGGCACAGAGGCTGCAGGGGCGGGGGGTGCAGGGGCTACAGGGCGAGTGGGGAGCAGGGGGCACAGAGGCTGCAGGGGCGGGGGGGGTGCAGGAGCTGCAGGGCGCGGAGGAGCAGGGTAGGCAGGGGCATAGAGGCTGCAGGGGCAGGGGGGTGCAGAGGCTGCAGGGCGAGGAGGAGTTGGGGCGGGACCGGGGGTGGGACCGGGGCCCTGTGGAGTGTCCTCTTTTTTAAATGTTTGAATATGGTAACCCTAGCCTACACTGCTATTTTTAGCCCCACAGCTCCAGCCCCAGTCAGTTGACCCAGGCTCTGAGACTCGTTGCTGTGGGTCTTTTGTTGCTCTGTAGACGTACCCAAAGAAGGAAGAAAGCAAATGTCACGTGTAATTTTCCCCTATAAACATTCGGCATGGTTTTATAGCTGTTCTTCTCCCTGGCTGTGCAGGCAGTTACCTCTTGCCTATAAACTATGACAAATGGAGCGACAGCGTTTATACCTTCTAGTTTGAAAAGTGATTTTGTAAAAATGACATGGAGCGGGGGGGGGGGGGGGGGGGGGTTTCCATGTTCATCGTATCTCAATGATTTCCAAAGTAAATATGCTCAGTTTAGAGATAAAATGGATTTTATTTCAAACTGCCAAGCCTGAAAATTCAACCCGGGCAATCCTTGAAAGGCAAGTCAGGCTCTTTCTGGCTCACATAGTGCCACCTGTAATAAGCTTCTGCAGGCCAAATTAGGTCCTCAGTTATTCCTACATAGCATCATTTCCTTCAAATAATGCTCCCAGTGGCACCCACACAGCCCTTTGCTGCCCATGGGTTTGCACAGTTGTAACTGGCTGGAACACAGAAAACCATTCTGTTGATAGTGCACAAGAAGGAATCGAATTGAGTTCACTCTCTCTGACCTGCATTGGCCCTGCAAGGTTAATGGGAGTAAACAAGCAATAAAAACTGTGCTGGCCAACCCAGCTAAACTGGCACTAGGAAGAAGGCTGTCACCGCTTACCTCCCTCAGGGATCAAGGGGCTAAATTGCGACTTCCTGTTCTGCCCCGGGTCACAGCAATTATGTGGTGCCCTTTATACAGGGCAGGTTGCTGTGTGCCAAACTACCCCACAGCGTTTAGCTGCAAAGTTTCAGGAATCCCATCTACCCAAATAAGGAGATTTTCTTCCACTAGTCCTTAATTTAGGCACAGCTTTGATTTTTCAGCATTTCACTTTCAGAGTCCATAACTATGTTCTGTTTGTAAGAAGGCTTTATAGTCCCTGAGAGACCCTCGATTTTATTTTCCAAATGTATCGCGGTAGAACTCGTATTAATCACCCTCAATGAGAACGTGTCCAGGTTAGCATTCAGGCTTGTTGTAGTTGCCTTCAGAGCATAACTATGCAAATGCATTCCCTTCAGCAGTCTCCACACCGACTTGTCCGAGGCCAATGCATCTGTAGAGTAGCAAAATAAGAAATGATGCGGCCCCCCTCTCTGGTTTTGACAAAATATCTCCAGTAGTTTGATCTTAAGTTAACAATCAAATCTGCTGAGCCATCCCAGCTGATGGAGTCTATTGGATATCAGCTTAGCTGACTTCAGATTGAGGGCATGTAGCCTAAAACAGAGCCTTAACTAGACAGGTCAGGAGAAAGGTGTTACACGCTATATGTATTTATCATATACTAATCCATTTCAGTGAGTACTTGGAATGTAAGCCTCAAACCTTCTTGTTTTCCCTATCCCCGATAATGTCACAGCTAACCTGGTGGCTGAACTCTGTGACTTTGTCCTCACCCACAACTATTTCACATTTGGGGACAATATATACCTTCAAGTCAGCGGCACTGCTATGGGTACCCGCATGGCCCCACAGTATGCCAACATTTTTATGGCGGACTTAGAACAACGCTTCCTTAGCTCTCGTCCCCTAACGCCCCTACTCTACTTGCGCTACATTGATGACATCTTCATCATCTGGACCCATGGAAAAGAAGCCCTTGAGGAATTCCACCATGATTTCAATAATTTCCATCCTACCATCAACCTCAGCCTAGATCAATCCACACAAGCGGTCCATTTCCTGGACACTACTGTGCTAATAAGCGATGGTCACATAAATACCACCCTGTACCGGAAACCTACTGACCGCTACACTTACCTACATGCCTCCAGCTTCCATCCAGGACACACCACACGATCCATTGTCTACAGCCAAGCTCTAAGATATAACCGCATTTGCTCCAATCCCTCAGATAGAGACAAGCACCTACAAGATCTCTATCAAGCATTCTTAAAACTACAATACCCACCTGCTGAAGTGAAAAAACAGATTGACAGAGCCAGACGAGTACCCAGAAGTCACCTCCTACAAGACAGGGCCAACAAAGAAAATAACAGAACACCACTAGCTGTCACCTTCAGCCCCCAACTAAAACCTCTCCAGCGCATCATTAGAGATCTACAACCTATCCTGAAAGATGATCCTTTACTCTCACAGATCTTGGGAGACAGACCTGTCCTTGCTTACAGACAACCCCCCAACCTAAAGCAAATACTCACCAGCAACCACACATCACTGAACAAAAACACTGACCCAGGAACCTATCCTTGTAACAAAGCCCGATGCCAACTCTGTCCACATATCTATTCAAGTGACACCATCATAGGGCCTAATCACATCAGCCATACTATCAGGGGCTCGTTCACCTGCACATCTACCAATGTGATATATGCCATCATGTGCCAGCAATGCCCCTCTGCCATGTACATTGGCCAAACCGGACAGTCTCTACGCAAAAGAATTAATGGACACAAATCTGACATCAGGAATCATAATATTCAAAAACCAGTGGGAGAACACTTTAACCTGTCTGGCCATTCTATGACAGACCTGCGGGTGGCTATCTTAAAACAGAAAAACTTCAAAAACAGACTCCAACGAGAGACTGCTGAGCTGGAATTGATATGCAAACTAGACACAATCAACTCAGGGCTAAACAGGGATTGGGAATGGCTGAGCCATTACAAACATTGAATCTATCTCCCCTTGTAAGTATTCTCACACTTGCTTCTTATCAAACTGTCTGTACTTGGCTACCTTGATTATCACTTCAAAAGTTTTTTTTCTCTTACTTAATTGGCCTCTCAGAGTTGGTAAGACAACTCCCACCTGTTCATGCTCTCTGTATGTGTGTATATATATCTCCTCGATATGTTTCACTCAATATGCATCCGAAGAAGTGGGTTGTAGCCCACGAAAGCTTATGCTCTAATAAATTTGTTAGTCTCTAAGGTGCCACAAGTACTCCTGTTGTTTTCCCTACTTACCCAGTTGTCTCATCTCTCACCTGTTTACATTAAATGAACAGAAAGAACCAGATTCTGCCCTCAGTGACACCAGAATAAATACACAACAATCTCTGTTCCGCAGCTAAATGAGGAGATAAAAGAAATAATGGTTGCTGTAAAATTAATTGGAAATCCAGATCTCCATTCAGTGATGACATCTGGCATAACATGCTGTATTCAGTGATGACATCTGGCATAACATGCTGTATATACTGTAGCTAGATTGGATAACCGTATATCGTTGAACCATGCAGTAACGTTAGGGTTTATCTTCACTGCAGTGTTAGTTCGAGGTATTACTCAAGTGTTGCCCATAACCTGACTTCTGTTCGTGCACAAAAATCTCTGGTTCAAGTGAAGTGGTGCTAGCTGGCTGTAGCGGGGTGGTCACCCGCTCCTGCCCTGAAGGGCTCGAAATCGGCCCTGGGAGAGGGCTGAGGCTGCTGCTGGGGAAAGCAGCCTGACTCAGCTGATTGGGGAAATAGCCACAGCTGGGGCCACGCCTCAATCAGAGCCCAGCTGGCCCTTAGAAGAGGGCAGTGGGCCAGGAGCTCAGACAGACAGAGTCTCTCTCTAGCTTGCTGAGGGAGAAGGGCCTGGCTGCTGAGGAGCTGAGTCGACTGCTGCCGCTCCCCCGTCAACTCTGCCTGCGCCTCTTGCAGCGCTGGAGTACAGGAGTCATGGGAGAGCGCTCGGGGGTCGATTTATCATGTCTAGACTAGACGCGATAAATCGATCCCCACTGGATCAATCGCTGCCCGCCGATCCAGCGGGTACTGTAGACATAACCTTAGTGTTTCATAATATTGCACTACCCACAGAGACACATAACATTCATAAAATGAACACAGATCACCCCCACATTCTTAACAGGTGAACTGCTATAATCTTGTGTGAATGTGTATTAATAAGCATATAGTATAAGGTGTATGATGTATCTTTTAAAATCTACAGAACTCCTTAAGAAAACATCTGCCAGTAGATGTGCCAGAACTACTTGGCACATACAATTAAAGTCAATTAAATTTTATTAAAACTAATAAGATTAATTGGTTCTAAATCATGGTCATGGGTTAGTACTTGACACGGCATGCAATTCAGATATATCCGTTCATTAGGTTTCTTTATTATTATTTTTAGAAGGGATTTGTAAGTACCTTTGCTCTCGGAAGAGAAACCCCCTACTCATTCACATGTGAGCTCAACAATGCTCAACTTAAACTCAACACCTGAAATATTTTGAACTGGTACTAACAAAAGGTAATGGGTGGGATTTACAAAAGCACTCATAGTTGGCTTAACTCTGCTCTCATTGAAGTCCACAGCAAAACTCCCATTGTCTGCATTGGGAGTGAAGTTAGGCCAATGTAGAGGGTTTTTTAAAACCCCACCTAATATGCTTATTTCTGTCTTGTTGCCACTTAAATTAAATCCAGGGATGTAAAACCATGTTAATTCTCAACAATATTTTTTATAAAAAAATCCTGTGGGTAATATCTTGCACTACTATAGCGCCATTCATGTAAGGATTTCAAAATGCCTTGCAGTTTATTTTATGCTCACACCAATCCTGCAAGATAAATACATATTGTCCCCAATTTACAGATAGGGAGGTTAAGTGACTATTAGAGTTAAGCTCTCCTGATTTTCCTTTTTACATGGTCGTGTAAAGTACCTCGCACGTCGCAGGGCAGTGTAGAACAAAGAATGACTTCGTGGTGAGAACAGTAATACAAGCTTTTACACCTGAAACTCCAAAGGTGAAATCCCTGCCTACAGAAGTCATTGACCCCAATGGCGACCTGACAGTATAAACCAGCAGAGAGATACAAAGAGTGCAAGTCTGTACAGACACTGGGGCTTCGAGATGAGGTGATGCTAAGGGAGTGAGCTGTGGGACATACATCTGATCAGTAGGATGGGACTCATGAAGGTACCTAGGCACCTAACTCCCATTGAAATCAGTGGGAGCGAGGTGCCTAAATACCTTTATGAATCCCACCCTAAAAGACTGAAGTATCCAGGCCCTAAGGAAGTAAACTTTGTTTCTTTGGATCACAAGACTACAAGCAGTAAGAGATTTAGACTCGCTAGGATTTGATACCATTTACTTATGATTTAATTTTCTTTTCTAATAACCTTTGCATTATTTACAATCCTTCTGGAACAGGCTGGTTAGTATAAAGCCAGGAAGTTGAGAGCAGAAGAAGGCTGAAGAGAAGGAGCAGGGCTTAAATTCTTAGAGAATTTCCCAGAACTCCCCATGCTTCCCCCCACTCCCTCCTCCGCCCCATGGTATAAAAACTCCAGAGGGTTGAAAATATTTACTGAAGCTCCACTCCGGCCAGCTCTGGCTGAATTTAAACGCTGGGAAGGAGTCTGTAGTTGCCTTCTGGGAATAGAGAGATGGTGAGGAGGAAGCCTAGGGGGACGAATAAGCCCTGGGATCCTAGCTCTGAAAGAAGGGTCAACCCAGAGAAGTTGTGGGGAGGACAGCCTGAGAGAGGCTGGGTAGGAAGAAACTTAGGGGAACAGCACTAAGAAGTGGGACTGTGCAGACCTTTGCTGCTAGTTAGCATCCCTGGACTGGACTCCAGTGTAGAGGCAGGGCCTGGGTTCTCCTACCAGCTGCTGGCAAAGTGGCATGGGACCAAATGTTAGAACAGAAGACTGCCTGAGATGGCATGCAGATAGCTTGTCGTGTAGGACTTTGTTATTCTGGAAGATGGCGACTACATAGTGACCTGGCTGGAGGGCCAAGTCACAAAGACCCTGAGTGATGAAGAGAGAGGCCGTAGCATGAGTAACCGATGGAAGGGGGCACCAGATGGGACAAAAGCTAATTCCCAGACCAGGCCACAAGGAGGCACTCCTACAGGTGAGTGAATCCCTTTACAGAGACAATCACTGGTGGGCACCTTGGACAGAAATTGAGCTCGTACCAGGAAGACAGAATCAGCTGGAATAATGAGTTGTGTATAGTCACAAACAAAACAACTTTTAATGTCCTTCTCCAAGCAGGCCTGGAAGGATCAGTGGCATGGGGAGAGTCAAACAACCCATTGATTACTAGGCATGGCTACAAGAAGAGAATAGACTCTTAAGTATTATTTTACTCCTTACATTGCCCATGTTGCAAAGCTCCCCCAATCCACCTCTAAAATAGTACCATTAAGTGAGCAGTGTATTTGTGCTTCAATGAGTGATATCAAATATATACTCCTGTAAAGTGCTGTGTGAACTTGCAGGATTAAGGGCAGAATTCCCAGCCATGAAGATGCTGTGTCCATATGCTGAGAGTTTACATATCTGTGGCAAAGGGACTATGCCATTGCTAGTCCATATCTGGGTGGCAAGTAAAACTTTCTGCCTGTGTGTAGTACATAATCAGAACTTTGGGATCAATTAAATTCAACCACATGAAGTCAGTGGAGGAAAGGAAGGGAGTCTTTCAAAGGAAATGTGATGATGTGGTGGTAAACCTCAAGCAAAGGAAGCAACTGATATCCAAAAAAGGATCATGATACTGATTATGTCCATGTGTCAGAACGAAACACAAGAGAGAGATATAACTAAGTATAGAGATATAGCTAAGCTGCAGCTCTGAAAGTCTCAGGCCGCCTGTCACCCAAACACTTGGCTGTCAGACATATGGGAATTCAGCTACTTTTCCCCCAAGAGCTCCCAGCTTTCTGACTGCTATTGTACCCCTCACTTTGAATTTATCCTTTAGATAGGAGGCTTTCCCCATCTGCGCTTCTGGGAACTGGCCTTGCAAATGTGAAAGAGATAACTAGTCTTTGCTTAATTTGTTCCAGGGCTGAGCCCCGGCACCTCTAGGTGCTTGGCAGTGCATAGCCTCAGCACCCTGGCCTTGCTGCGTCAGTTATACAAGTAAAAATAATTGCTTGAGCCCCGGCACCTCTTTCATTACAAATTAAGCACTGCAACTAGCTACAGCCCGGCAGTGTTCGTTTGGTCTCTGATTACTGCAATTTATAAGTCCTTCTCTTTCGGTACGTGTTCAGCTGCTTTTTGATGTTGGGTTTCTTGGCATTCTCTCTTGCAATTTCAAGGAAGTTGGTTCTATCAGAAGTAGAGAAATCACCCCCAAGGCTGTGAGTTTGGTGGTGGAATTTTAACAAGGGACTCGTGAGATCCCCTTCCCGGCAGGGGGGCCCGGGGGGGGGGGGGGGGGGCGGGGAGGCAAGTGGGGCAATTTGCCCCAGGCCCCGCAGGGGCCCCCACTAGAATATAGTATTCTATAGTATTGCAACTTTTTTTATGGAAGGGGCCCCCGAAATTGCTTTGCCCCAGGCCCCCTGAATCCTCTGGGCGGCCCTGCTTCCAGCACATTCGTGTTTATCACGTCTAAAAGACCTCCATCACCCCGAGGCATCAGTTCAATATGGATTCAGAAGGCAACACCACTTCCTACAGCAGTCTTAGAGTTTGATGGTCCACTGTCTAGCACCTTGTGAAGAATGCATTCTCCTTACACTTTGCACTGGTGTGAATGATTATACTAGGTGCAAGACAGAGGGGAATCAGGCGTAATTTCTTATCCAAGTACTGACAATGCTCTTTGCCCAAAATCATGGACAAAAGAGGTGTGGTTTCACATGTCCATTTGTGTTAATGGGGGCGGAAAACCTCCCTCTTATGCTGTATTGCAGTATTCTTTGCACAATTACAGATGTAGTGGGAAACCAGTTGGCCTTTTGTAGAGCTGGTGGAAAGATGGGGAAAAAATTATCACTTTTTTTTTTAATTTTGAAACTTCCTATTTTGCCATGTTCAAAATGGACTGATTTTTTCCCCTCAAAAAATGTCATGACATTTTTAATCAGTTTTATTGAAAATATCCAAGTTGTTATAAAATTTTTGTGTCCTAAAAACCCAGTTTTCAGTAAAGATCTTGATAATCATTTAATAATGTTTAATAAAAACCTTCGATTAAAATGTCTCAATAAATTTCAAAACTCAGACTTTCACAAAATAAAATGTTTTTGAAAAAAGGCCATGTTTCAGTGGGAAAACCCCTTTTATTTAAAAAAAAAAAGGGACCAGCTTTAATGTATTTTTTGCAGTGAGTAAAACAGTAAGGTATGTCCTGTTTTGAATCAGTTGCTGAGTGACCATTCAGGTCCTGCAAATAGGAAACACTATGCTGTATGTGAAACACTAATAATCATTCATGTTATCCAGAATCTCCCATCATCATTGCTTCGCTAGAAGTAACAAGCAGTAAAATGTCATTGTAGAACATGTTTTCTTTCCCCTTGTTACTTTCTAAATCCCAGCACGGTGAGATCTTTAAATTGATGCATTATGTCAGTCGAAAGCACTTTTAGAAATGGGAAACTTGCACAATTATTGTTCAATAGCTCACTATTAAAAGTAATAGGCATTGTTATAGCAATGCCACAAACTAGAGGGGGAAAAGAAATCTCAATTATGCCAAGTCTTTTCTGAAAGTGTCTGTCTATTTGAATTTTAATGCTGGCATAAACAGGAGAGTAAATTGCTCTCCCTGGGTTACAAATCTCACCTATTAAAAAGGCACATGAGAGCCGCGTAGGAAAAATAGACATGGGGGGAGGGCAATAAGCAAATATTCTGCAGTTTCAGACCTACCAGACTCTAGCGATATGGCTCCCAAATCAGAAGCCAGTTCTCAACTATGAAACCCCTACTGATCTACGCAAACTTTTCAAGCTGCCAACTAATGAGCTTAAAAAGAAGCCCTCCTGTTGTAGTTGCCTGATTTTTCTTTCCGCATTAGTGGCACTTTCCAAAAAAGGACTGAAATGCCAGGAAAGTGGTTTTCAGAAATGCCCTGGTAGCTAAACCACTGATGGGCATTAATAACACATTGCGGGGAGAGGGGTATTGAGGGAATCGTGTTTTCTAAGGCTGGTGTGACAAACTTAAGTGTTTGAATCCAGAGTTTGAAATGTCAAGCTACATCCCTCCCGCCCCCAGTGAAACAAAATTACCAGGCAGTTTGGACATACTCATATGTGTATACAGACACACACACACACACACGTATAGATATATAGATAGATAGATATGTGTGTATGTGTGTGTTTATAAAGTTCACTTGTTGCCTTGTATAAAGCTTTGTCTTGGAAACTGATTGCCCTGGTCTTTGATTATTTTAGAGGCAGCGTGGTCTGAGCTTTGGATTTGAACATCTGAGTTCTGTTCCTGGCTCTGTCACCAGGAAGTTAGTGAATAGAGAGCTAGCCTCAGAGTTGGGAGACCCAGGTGCAGCTCTTTGCTCTGCCACAGACTTCCTGTGTGACCTCCCTGTGCCTCAGTTCCCCATCTGTAAAATGGGTATAGTAGCACTGCCTGATCTTGCAGGGGAATGGTGAGGATAAATACATTAAAGATTGTGAGGTGCTCAGATAATCTGGTAACAGGGGCTATATAAGTACCTTGGCTAACTAGAGAGAAATTAGGCAGGACCCCCCAGTTCCCAGGTCCTGTGTTGTCAGTGGGCTAATGAGCAGCAAGTTTCACCGTGAATCACCAGAGGCTGTCAGTGCCCTCCTGCTGCCAGGGTCTTCATCCCCAAAGAATCAGGATTGTGGGAGGAATGGACTTCATCTCAAACAGAGTTGGTTGCACGAATTAGGGACTGTCTGATGAGATGCTAAAATATGTTTGGAGGAGAGGGCTGGCTAATGTGCTGGTGGATCTCAGCCCAGTAGATCCCAACCCTGCCTACCAGTGACCTTGGGTAGCACATATATGCTCCCTGCCACAAACTGGTCTGCTGTAAAATGGGACTAACAATACCTACTTGCCTGCCTTACAGGCGTGCTGTGAAGATGAATGTTAGTGAGGTGCTCCGAGGATGAAGCCCTATATAGGGTGAATGTTACGCAGCCTTTATTTGTCACATTTAATATTTGGACTTTCTAGTAAAGAAAGAGCTTTAAATAATGCTAAGGATGTGAGGCAAGGTGGCAATTCCTGCTTGCACCGGTGCTTTAGGCAGGTTGTTCGCTTTCTGTAGTGGGACTTGACTTCACTAGTCTGGGTGGATGAAGCGAAGCATCAGAATGGCTGCCTGGGCCATCTCTGTTGTGCTCTTGTTAAAACATTTAAAGCCCATCGCTGGCTCTTTCATTATGTCATTGTGTCTGCAAGAGCTGAGCAGGGCAGATGGGAACGTTGCCCAGGGTGCTGTGGGTGACGTACGCCACTATTTGACCTGTGGCTATTGGGGATGAGAAAATTGCCCTTCCTAGCTTAACTTGCTGCAGATCATGCTTTACTCCTTTGAGGGAGCAATGTTTTTTTTTTCAGGAAGAACACACAAGGAGGAACATAGTAACTAGGACGAGCTGCTTGAGCCATGAATTTTGTGGAGGGCTTTCTGGAAACCACATTAAATATTCCCATCAGTCCCAATATCAGCTCTGTAAAGTAATTTTCATATTACCAGCTGTGTGGATGAGTGATTTGTTGCAGCCTGGCTGCCATTTAAAGCTATGGACTAGACACTCCTGCTGCAAAAGGCTGTACTAGTTGGTGGTGTTTTCACATTTCACCACTTCTCTTTCACCCTGAGGAATGCTGGTAGTACATATAGGTTAGTTAGATGAAATATGACTGGAAAGAAAATTCAGATGGTTCTACAGGACTCACCTAGGATATCAGTTGAATGTCTTTCCCTCTCACGTCTAGCCCCATCCTCTTGGCCACCAGAGTTCTCAATGTTTGTGACCTCTGGAGCTGATCTTACCTCTCTTAGCGAGAAACTAGTTTTAAGAACTAATATCCCCAGGTGTTCTCCCTCCTTCCTCGGATTAATACCTGAGTGGATGATCATGCCAATGGGCTATGTTTTCTAGATGGCCCATTATGAAATAATTCAAGAATACACATGGGACCAAACTCTGCTCCCGTTTACACCTTTAACCTCCCTCTCCTCCCAACCTCAAGGTATCCCATGGGAGGGCTTTAATATTTATTTCCATGTGATTGCATGCATGAAAGTGGAATCTGAACCATATAGCCATTGCTTAATTTATATCTAATCTAGCAATCAATTGATCACCATATCCATTTCTTAATTATAACTATGTTCCATGGTTCAGACTCTGCTTTCATTTGCATGCATGCTACCCCACTGAAATACATTTGTTATCCCACTTTTAATTTATCTGATGATAGATTCCTTAATATATAATGATTCAGGGCTGACTGACATTTTAAAGAAGCCAGTAACCTCTCTAAACAATACATAAATATTACATCGAATACCACCTCTTCCAAATACAAATTGCTTGTAAATATACCAAGGATGTATGTGCTGTTTCGTAGAGGTGAGCAATGCTTCTATTTGACCTTGTGTTTTTGGCACAATCTCTGGCTAAAGTAAGTGTGACATACCTCAAACTAATAGAATGTTTCACATTGTCTGGAATTTTCAGAGTGACTTTGGAATCTAGTTTTCCTAATTGTCCTTTGTTTTGCTGCTCAGTACACTTGAAGGGGCTTATTGTCAGCTGGAGGAAATTGCAGTACATGGCACTACATGAGTGTCCATGATGCCTTGTTAGTGCTTCCAGGACTGACCATGAAATACTCTACCAAGCTTGTACCCTATTACTCTGAGCAGACTTTCCTCCTGTCTCACAGTAGAATTAGTGATACTCTCCTGTACAGAGTTACTGAGTCTTTCCTTTACCATCACATTTGTTCTTTGACTCTGAGTTATTGTCAGATTTCTGGTTGGAAAATGTCAAGGCTACAACATTCAATACTTCATGTTACTGGACAGCATGCATCCTATTTAATAAATAGCACAAAATGTCTTCATGGTATTCAGTGCTCAGAACCCAAATATCTCACACATTTAGGTTCCAAATTATTTAATTTCCCTTTCCCAGCTGCTGTAAGTTCTCTTAACTCCTTCCTGTAGCCAGTGGTCTGAAGACAACCCAGGCCACCCAATGTCTACCTCAACACACTGACTGAGGCTAGTTCAATCCTGTGTATATTGGGAGCTAAACATGAGCAACTGGATAAACCTCTCAGTTTATGATTTTCTTCAGAAAGTTTTCTATCGCCGCTAAGCTGAGCCAGGAGAAAAGCTTCGGATCAAAATCCTCCACAGACTATGGAGAAGTTCGGATCAGATCTGAACTTCGTGCCTTGGGGCCAACTTTGTTTGTGTGCAGCATGTGACGCTGTCCTGGGCAAGAGTATTAGAAGCTAATCTCTGTGGTGTCTGAGGAGAAAAATGAAATTCGAAACAATCCTACCTGTCTTTAGACAAAAAGCTGAAAATCAGGTCTGTGTACATAATTCAGGTTTGTCAGGCACTCACATACTGCAGTGAGGGATGGAAAACAGCATGAAGAATTGGATAAATGGATCCATAGTGGACTTTCTCTTTTGTGATCCTGATTTTTTTTTTACCTTTTGACAACCAATACATACACATAGCACTGAACTTGGATAGCTTCTGGCTGTTGACTGAATAAGGGATTAGAAAGCACACAATCAAGAGTATGGGTAGCAAAATCATCGTGCTAATGTTGTGTTTGAGGCCTGTGATACAGTGAAAGCAATATCTTTCCCCTGTGTACTGTGCCTAGACAACAAAGGAAGCGCTAGTTTGCTGCAGGCACCTATCCTTGCTTAATTCAAAGTCTTGATGCTTTATGTGCCCCAGCATCCCAAAAGCAGCTTTCCAAAAAGAACAAGTTGTTTCTCCTGTTTTGTTTTTGCTTTAAGGATATAATCAGACGTTAGCGTCAGGGCAGCTTGTGATGTTTGAGTCCCATTGTGCCAGGACAGTGAGCAGTGATTCTAAAGTCTTGCAGCTTTCTTTACGGAGACCAGAGAAAGCCTATTAATATTGGCGCGGGGATGATGTTAAGAGATCTGGGTTTAATTCCTAGCTTCTTGTGTCACCTTGGACAAGTCACTTAAGCTGTCTTTGCCTCAGTTCCCTATCTGTAAAATATGGGTAATATTTCCTTTGTCTGCCTTGATTTCTTTTTTTAAGACTCTTGAGGGCAGGGCCTGTCTCTTACTATGTGTATGTACAGCCCTCGCACAACAGGACCCTGATCTTAGCTGGCATCTCCAGGCACTACTCTAGTACAAATAAATTAATAATGTACCTAGGAATGACCCCAAAGACTTCAGAGGGTTGGAATCTGATGGGAGGTTAAGAATTTTTGTTTGGAAAGAAACCATTTTTCCCTAATGTCTTCCTTGTTTATATTTCCCCAAGGAAACCTAACGGGATGCTTTGCAGGGGAAAATATCCCTCCTCCCTCCACACACCTTTCTCCTCCCTCCCCTCCACCCCCCAGAAGAACTCCAAACCCATTCCAATAACCATTTAAACGAAAGTATTTGCTTTGTTGTTATTTCCCACTGATTTCATTGGTGGGATAGCACCAAGGGTATGTCTTTCGGTCAGTATCACAGGGTATGTCTACACAGCTGCTGGGAGCAAGTCTCACGTCTGGATTGACAGACTCGCACTCGCTGGGCTTGGCCTAGCATTGTAAAATAGCAGTGTCGACATCACTTTGATGTTTGGGCTCAGGTTGGAGCTCAGGCTCTGAAGGGGTGGACCTCGGAGCCCGAGCCAGAACATACACATTACAATTTTTAGCACGCTAGCCGAAGCCCTGCTAACATAAGCCTGTCACTTCAGGCTCCAAGATGTGCTCCCAGCATCTGTCTATTAGTAGACATGACCACAGAGATTGACTAGGTGCCAAAAGAGATGGGATGTCATGGGGAGATCAAAGAGCAGAAAGGGATGGAGCTGATTCTAAGCACTGAAGCTTTTACTTATGCTGAAAGCCCTCTCCCTTGTTTTAGCTCCTCCAGGCATAATTTGAATGACTAGTTTGAAGTCTCTGCTCTGTTGGCCATGGCATATATCACTGCTGATGTATTTATATAGGGTCAGGGTTTCAGGGTCTACAGTCAGGACCAGATTTTCAGCCCGATCAGCATGTTGGATGCTGAGTTTGTTTGAATCTAGGTGCTTAGCTAGGAGCTGAGCTCTCTTGGAAATCTGGCCCCTAATGCCTTCTGACCCACAGGATTCCAAAGTGTTGAAGAGTCTGTATAAGCAGGGCCATACCAAATTCATGGTCCATTTTGGTAAATTTCATTGTCATAGCATTTTAAAAATCATGAATTTCATGGTTACAGATATTTAAATCTTAAATGTTATGGTGTTGTCACAAATCAGGATTACGTATTTAAAAATATAAACACATAAAGCCCTTAAATCAGCATTTCTCAAACTGGGGATCCCGACCCAAAAGGGAGTGGCAAGGCTATTGTGTGTGTGTGTGTGTGGGGGGGGGGGATCGTGGTATTACTACCCTTTCTTCTGTGCTGCCTTCACAGCTGGGCGGTCAGAGAGCTGATCTCAGCGTAACTCATTTGCCTCATTTAAGAGATCTGAGATTTCCAGGCAGTTGCAGAATCGGGGGCAATATTTTAAATTTATTTTATTAATTTCAATGTGTGCAAAAGTATGCCCATACATTGGTCTTGTTAAAACTTTTACAAATCGTAGCACCCTTCTATGCCACTGCCAGCAGCAACGGAGAAGTAAGGGTGGCAATACCATACTATGCCACCTTCACTTCTGTGCTGCTGCTGGTGGTGACATAGAAGGGTGCTACGATTTGTAAAAGTTTTAACAAGACCAATGTATGGGCACACTTTTGCACACATTGAAATTAATAAAATAAATTTAAAATATTGCCCCCGATTCTGCAACTGCCTGGAAATCTCAGATCTCTTAAATGAGGCAAATGAGTTACGCTGAGATCAGCTTAGGCAAAAAGTGCTGGCATGCTAAGCCACACAAAGAAAGAGAGAGAGCACCTACTGTGGCAGATTATTGGATGGAAATTGAGGTGATAAATAAAACGATTTGCATTTGTAATGCAGTAAGTCACTGCATAATACAGTGTATCAAGTAACATTTGCTGAGAGCTTAGTCAAAGGTATATTACTCACAATTGTGCAGTAGTACTAGGATTTCAGGTAAGTGCTGTTCAGAAAGATCAAACACTATCCCCACACATGATACTGTCATCCTAAATTTTTCAACTGAAGTGTGTTGTGTACCCCTGCAAAAACACTTACACACCCTTTACATAAAGCTACTGCTGGCATGGGCATGTATGTAAGCAGTTCCCTGGTTTTTGTCCAGGAGATGCCTATTTACATGCACTCATGTGTTTTTGTGTACACAAGAGGACATAACTGCAAAACTGTGCCCACACAATGTGCCCACACAATCTGGAGGCTCCTTGGAAAACATGATGCTGTCTGTGTCCAGTTACCTTTTCCTCACAGGCTACTCCTTCCAATAACTGCTTTGGTTTTTAACCTGCCCTAGAACACACAGCTAACTTGTGTGCCCGAAGTGGCATCTCTGGAAAGTCTGAAAATGAAGCACATTGTGTGTCTGTGGGCTTCTCTCTCCCAATCATCACCACATTGCCCCAGCTGCTTATTTAGGGCTTATCCTGCTCCATTAAAGGCAGTATGAGGTAGGAATTGTGGAAGCAGGATGAAGCCCATCATCCCCATCTCAACTTTCAAATCTCCCACTGTATTTAAGGCCAATAGCAGAATTCAGATTCATTGTCACTGAGGTGACGGAGAGGACTTGAGTTGTTTAGCCGCCTAAATGACAGGGAAATCCCAGGATAAGTAATAACACTCACGCTGAATGTGAGAGGGTATAAGGAGGCCCAAAAGGAAAGGTTTGGCGTTCCATTCATAAAACTAACTCCTGACAGCCATATTGTATCAAAATCCACTGAATTCTCTCCATCCAAGCTGCAGAAGCCAGGAATTACTACACTTATGCGTAATGCTAGGGAAGAAAGAAATGGTTATTTGTTATTAATATTAATCAGTTTGTGTATAGCCGTAATAGTCTTGTGTTCATATGTAAAGAGATTAATGAGAATTAAGCTGTTTCTTCCAAATATCTGTTAATCTGTTGTCGGCCAGATGTTCTAGGACATGTGCAAATTACTGTATTGCATAGATAAACTGATATTGGCCCAAACTGCTTTGTTGCTGAAATGTTTGGCTATCAGTAATGGGAGAACAGAGCCCGTTGGAGAGAATTTGTCGATGCAATGAAAAGTCATTTCATGCAGTTGAGAGCAGTAGAGTCATATTTTTACAATTGTGTTTTAGACTAATTCACAAACGAGATTGATAATAGTCTGCTCCAGGATGTTTCTTGGCATACAAATGCTACAGCTCCTCCCTCACACTTCGTTACACTCTAAAATTTAACAATTCATAATACAATATAATCCTTCTCTAATCAGATTAGTTAATTAAAATGCCTGAGGCCTGATTGTCCGCTGCTCATTTAAACAAGCTCCTCTCCACTGCTGCTGTTTTTTGTTTGTAGGGGACGCTGGAGCTAGGAAAATAATAGTTAATAAATTGTACTGTTTCCTGCCAATCCCTAACTACTGGGCTTGATGCTGTAAAATCTGGCAGCACGGATTGTATATAAATGTTCTAACCTTCAAAAACTGTTATGGAAGGGGTTTGTTTTTACATCAAGCTCTCCATGCACATAATTATGTAATTGCTTTGGATGCATGGATAACCTTGCCGTTTGCTCTAGAAACATTCACTGATCCATTCCCTCAGTATCAATCAGCTCTATCAGAAAAGCCAGACACTCTCCGGTTTTGCTTTCCTCCGAAATATTCATAGGCAGGAATATTTACCACCCACTGGTATAAACAAACCTGTAAGTCTGAACAAAAGTCAGGATTTCTTTTCTCAGCGAAGGGATGGAAAAATCTCGGATGGTAATATTGATAGAGCATTTTATGTCCTCTGAGTCTGTTAGTGTATGTTTACAATAGACGCCCTAAGGAGTGGATTACTCAGATGGGGGCCTTGCTGTCATTATTTGCATGACAGCAAGGCCCCCATCTGAGAGTAGGAGCTCATTGTGCTGGAGGCTGTATGAACACATAGTGAGAGACGGACAGACACTGAACTGAAGGGCTTAAGGGCTTATAGACAGAAGACAGGAAGGGGCACAGAGACAGGAAGTGACTTGTTTAAGGCCACAGAGCAGGCCAATGGCAGTAGCAAGAATGCAACTCAGGTCTCCTTACTCCTAGCCCAGTGCCATATCCGCAGGGTCACACTGCCTCATGATAAGGTGTAGCAAAGTGTTTCCTCTGTTCATCTATGTCCTTAGGCCAGGCCCGCCATTGTGGTGTCTGAGCACCTCCGACTGGTATGGTTTAAAGGGATGGAGGAGGCACATAGTGTTATTAGCTGTCTAGTCACAGATTCAACACTTAGCCAGACAAAACACATTATGATTGTCTGCTTTTGAAGCCGTACACTGCAGGCTTGAAAACTTTACTTGTGGGAGACCTCAAAAGACTTAATGGGCTTCAGTGCACATGGATTTCACACTACTCGCTAGGCATTCCCCCTGTTTGATTACAGTGCAGCTGTACAGAGCTTAAAATGTAATAAAAGTGTGTTAGTGAAAACTGTACATAATGGTCCTTGATTTCCCTCTAGGCTTTGAAATCTCTATTAGTTACCTGCCTGCAGGCCTGGAGTTTCTTTGCCAAGTATTCCCTTACTTATCCACAAGTCCCCCTCTGACATTTCAGGGTGTTATCCAGACTAGTGAGGGGCTGTGTCATCGCCTGCCCTATAACCTGGGGTGCCCTTCAATGCTTTGCTGCTGTAACTCTCAACCTGGATCGCTCACAATCAGCCAATAGTATGCAGATGCCCAAGTGTCTGTGTGTAACTGCAGGCTGGCAACCACACTCTGGCTCTCGCCAGCCTAGGTTACTACTGCAAGGTGACCCCAACGCCCTCCCAGTCGTAGATTCCCCTCTCCCTCCCTCACCAAAAAAATGTATGTTCTGTACTGTCCAGCCCTCTCCTGGACCGTCTAGAGATATTAAGTCCATTGTCCCTCTAAGAGAACAAAACTTGAAAACTTGTCACCTTAAATGGAGTTACCCAGACAATTTAACTTTAACCCACTGGACTGGATTAAATAATAAACCAAGTTTATTAACAAAAGATTATAGGATTCTGATTACAAGTAATGGGGCATAAAAGTCAGAAGTGGTTACAAGAAAAATAAAGATAAAATGCTTCCTAGTGCCTAACTTAACAAACTATATTTGCTTGAAGGTAGAGTCCTCACCACAGCCTTCCAACAACATTACTGACCACAATCTTCAGGTCAGGACCCCTCCCCAAAGTCCAACAGCTGTTTCTTTTGTCGTCTTAGATGCAAAGAGGGAGATGGACTGGGGGAGAGATACCTTGGGGTGTTTGCCCCTCACTTTTATAGTTCAGCCCTCCTCAGAGAGTTCTATCCACCTGAGCAGAAGGAGACATGAAGTCTAGAGAGGAAAGATGTTTCATGCTGTTTTCTTTCACCTGTGCTGAGATGCAGATTTTCTTTATTTTCTCTCTCACTCTCTGAGGACTCTGTTTACAGGTTATATGAGGTAATCATATGTCCCTTTGTTTAAGACCTGCTTGACCAGTTGTGCCTTAATTTGTGCTATGTGAGTTTGAACAAGTGCCTTTACTATTTTATAGGGGGGATTTCATAACTTTACACACCGTGCTGCTACATACATTTCATCATGCAGTTATTGACAGTGAGTTATTAGTTATCAAATGATACCTCACCAGGCGCATTTGGTACAAAGATTATTCCAGTAGTGTGCAGGGTGTGAATACAGGGCTGCATTTGGTCCACCCCAGTGCATAATTTCGAAAGGAATTCCTTATGAAGTGCAAGCCGCTTGTGTTGTAGAGGTCAGCATGGTTACAAAGCAGACATGTGTGAGCAAGTAACATGAGAGAGAGAGCCCCATGCATTATGCCAAGAAACGGGGAGGAAAGGAGAGTAAAGGAGATCTTAGAAATGGGAGCCAATGTTGTCTGTTCAGGCACAGAGTAAATAATTTCAGTGTTGATCTCAATAGATACATGTATGGTGACAGAAGAGGAGACTTCTGCATGACTATGTACAATGCCAGCTGCTCCCTTGGCATAAAGAACAGAATCTAACCCTATTGTTAAATGTTTGTTAATGAAACTCGTTCCTTCCCCCACTCATCTCCTATGAACATGGAGATAGCAGCAGCTTCAAAGACTTTTGTCATTTAGCCTTCTCTCCTCATATTATAATTATTAGTATTGTTGGAGGAACTGATCACTTCTGTATATTAACCCAGACAGTCAATACATTTAGGGCCCAATTGGACTAGAGTATCAAATGAGGAATGGAAGCTGTGGGCCAGATTCTCAGCCAATGTAAAATGACTTAATTCCATGTATTTCAATGGAGCTATGTCAATTTACCCCAGCTGAAAATCTGGCCATGGAAGTTTAAATTTATGAAGTTTTAGTAGAATTTTTTTTCCTTTGGGGCTGGGGTGATGTGGACGGAAGGAGAAGTTATTTTGTGAAAAACAAATTGTTCCATTCTGAAATATGCAAAATGGAAGCAAAGGTGTGGGTTTGTTTTGTTTTTTTGGTGAAATTATTTAAACCACAGGGGTGTGTGCACTCTGTCAGTTTTACTCGCTTGGCTCTGAAAGCCTGGAACACGTAGGCTGCGAATGCTACTTGCAATCTTGTCAACCCCAAGCATTCAAAGATCATAAATCTGACCTCAGAGATCAGGAGATTAAAAATAAATGGGATCCTTCTTATATCTTTTGGTTTCTGACCCTTTAGGGTATACTTGGGTCTGCTTTCAAGCTTTTCTCCACAGCCATGAGGGCTAGAATCATCCTTAAAAAGAAAAAAAGCAGAGATTCTCACCTAATCATGTGCTTCCTGTGGCTGGATCTTAAAGAAAAACACCAAGTTTTGTGAGATTCAGGATAAAACCACAAGTTGGCAAGTCAACTGACTCTTTGGAAAATGAGAGGACAATTCTGCTTCCTGGTCTGATGTTAAAGTTGTGTATGAAAAACAAACTGGAAGCTGTAGCATTGTTTATCGGCAGAGACTTTCATGGCATCAGTTCTCAAGTAATGCAGTGCTTTTGCATTCTGCCAGTGATGCTGGTGTCTTTGCTGAGATACAAGGATGAGAGGAGCTAATTAAAAAAACAGATTGTAGATTTCCTCCCCCTTTCTTAAGAATGAGCTGGCTTACTGGACCCTAGTGCATCTCTTCTACTGCCTCCAATTCAATGGTGTGCACTCCCACCATGAAATGGGAGGGGATGAGAAATGGCTGATCCAGTCAAGGTCCTATTCTGCAGAAGTAGTACAATTGCCCTAAACAAATGAGAACTCCTAGGTAGGGTGACCAGATAGTAACTGTGGAAAAAATGGGCAGGGGGTGGGGGATAATAATATAAGAAAAAGTCCCAAAAAACAGGACTTTAAAAACAGGACATCTGGTCACCCTACTCCTAGGCAATAATACTCGAACACCATAATAAATGTAAGGAACGAATTATATTTTTCCGCCTTCATGTCTCTTCTGTGCCTCCAGTTCTTCAAAAACATATGCACAGGCTTGATTTTAAGTCTAAGAGCACTTAATGAGACTATGTCCCATGGAACTACTCTCTAAAAAGCTAAGCATGTGCATAACAGTTAGCAGAATCTGGGCCTTTTGTTTGCTGTATAGGGGCGGGGGCGGAAGCCAGCGGTGGAAGCAAACAAGCTGCCATTGAAATACTCATGAATTAACACAGCAAGACAGGATAATAGTAACAATGTGTCATGAGAGTAAATAAATACCTGAAAATGCATATTTAGACCATCATTTAAATGTGTGCTATTTACTCCATCATAATAGCTCTTGCGGAGTCATTTCTGTTGGGTAAGCAGCATTTATACTATTTTTAAACAGTATTATTTGCCTAATAGAATAAAACAATACAGCTCTGAAGAGTGCCAGTGTCAACTGTTATCCAGGGGTGGTTTTATTTTACAGTACATCTTTTTGCATTAGTTTAGTCTCAATGCAAAAAGTGCTAGATCAACAGCCGTGTAGTCTGTTGCCCCACAGGACAGATGCTGCAGCCCACGTTTAGGGACAGCGGGGTTTACTTTCCATGCTTGTGTAGGACCAGGCTCTTATACAGGTGCATAGTTAGAGGGAAGCAGCAATGCAAGGAGTGCAAATCACAAAGCCCAGTCACAGTTGCAGTCCATGACCCCAGGAACCTCTCCCTCCATACTCCCCAGTAGGTATTCAGTGTCCTTAAAAAGAAGTGGGGAGGAGGCAAGGCCGCCCATGGAGTAGCCGTAAGCAGGGAGCTGTATGCTCCTCCTCTTATAGGTGTGTAGTACCTGGCATGCTCCCACTGTGCACTGGGGCTCTCCAGGAGCATTCCACCTCTCCGACACAGAGTGTGGCTGTGCCTTTTTGAGTCCTCAGTGACTGGCCTCTCAGTTAAGACTCCTGATACAGCCACTAGTTACTATGGTGGCAGTTTTGTGATGTGGCCATATTCCCTGGGAAGTAGACACAGCCCACTAAACTTTCCTTTCACATATGCCACTAAACAATCTTTTAGTAATATCAGCCTCTTTTCTTGACCCAGCTAGGGTGGATTTGAACCAACGGCCTAGAGGTATCAACAACTTTATGTTCAAATACCCCAAAACTGCTTTAATGTTTGACAACATTTCTTCTATCCTTATCTTCTCTGCTGAAACATACATTGGATTTGTCCAGTAGCCCTGGATGATCGAAAACATGTAGACTCCTCTCATGCAGATAGGGAGCGCAGAGAATCGCTTGTGCATATTTTAGGCATGCATGAAAATAAAAGTTGTGGTTTTGTGCAGCCTTTGAACGCTTTGTGCACTGGCGGAGGTTAGAGATGACTGAAGTGTGTCCAAGGACTTTTAAAGGGCACTGACTATTAAACATCTGGGAGGCATACAAGGTTTCATGAAAGTAATTGGGTACGGAAACCTCTTACTAACTGTATTTTGAGGTTTGAATGGAAGCCCAGCAGGTTACGATGGCAAACTTCCTCTGTAAAGTAGCCTGAAGTGGTTTGTATGGGAGGAATTCCTAGAGGAGATGCTGAATGAGTATTAAACTGTCTGATCATCCATTCTATTTGGATCCCAGAATGGCAGCAGATCTCCCCCCCCCCCCCCCCGCCCTGCCAAAACACACGCACATATAAATAATCTATGCTCTAGTACGCATTATTTGAATCAAATATGTTTGGACCATTTTCTCATTTTAATAATCCTTCAAAACCCACAGGGGTTCCTAGAACACATTGTCCATCTAGCACATGAAGGTCAGGCACTGAAAAGGAATGTAAAGGCGCTCCTAATTCCAATTCAGCGGTTCAGGGAGGTTTTTATGAATGACATTTAGCCTCAGCAAAGTGGACACCCCTCTCCCAATGTTCCCATACATATTCAGCATGCTTTCCTTCAGCCTGATTCCAATCCTACTGAAGTCAATGGAAAGGGCTCCCATTGACTTCAGTGGGCTGTGGATCAGGCCCCATTGTGTGGGATAACAAAAGATGGGAGTGCAGCCAAGTAAATAATCTGCATTTACAATCTCCCCCACAGCCAACCAGAAAGATGGTAAAGTTGAGTGAGAGAGGGCCTTTGGATGTGTTTTTTGTGGAGTGGGCTCACAGAACATTGTTATTCCAGCCCTTAAACCTGTGCCAGACTGTTAATGTCTTAATGCTTATTCAAGTGTCAGGGACTGCTGGCAGATGTCAGAGTAAATGGGAGGCTGTCAATAAGGAAATTACTTACCATTCACAGGATGATTGCTGCAGTCTGTCAGGTAGCATTTGAGAGGATGTCAGGCTGAAAGGGGGGAAAAAAGAAGAGGGTGGTTATAAATGTTGTTTTGCTTTTTTAATCTTGGGGGGAGGGAGAGAGAGCCTCCAGCAATGGCAACCATAAATCAATAACTAAACAGAAACAAGGATCCCAACGCCCAGCTTTGGAGCCTTGCTAAAGGTTTTTTTATTTGACGACATATGGCATTGAAATCATCATGTGAGCCATCTGCAGCATCCACAAAAGCAGGAATACCATCGGTGCAAAAACCACCTCACAGCCAGCAAGCATCAAATTTCCCCTGAATGTATTTATTTATATATTTATAATGTTTATATATATAAAACAGAAAAAGATCCTAAATGGGAAGCTTTGTTCATAGAATATTTTTAAAGATAATTTTAACTGCACAAAGTTTCTCTTCTGCTGGATGATCTGCCTTGTAACTAAGAATAACACCTAGTGCACACTCGTCTAGTGGCCTAGGGTAGGGGACTCCTGGATTCTCCTCTTGACGCTAAACGCTCATTTGTGTTTGACCTTAGGCAAGTCACTTTACCCCTGTAGACCTTAATTCCTGCATCTATAAATTGGGTTTCAGAATACTTACTTGGCTGGCTCACAAGTGTTGTGAGGCTTACTTAGTGTTTGTAATGCTCTTTTGGGATACTTATGTGAAAGGCTCTATGAAGTGCAGCCTTTTATTATCTCACTCAAGAAGGTTTGTTCCTATTCAGAGCATGGACAAATGTAAGGACATAAAGAATGTAACTACTACCAAGGAAAAGGCTGCTTAGACAGCTCCTGCTTTTTGGTTTATCTCAGTCAGATACTTTTATCTGCCCTCTCTCCCCATAAAGATGTCAGAGCTAGTGAAAATGCATTCATTCCACTGTATTTGCTTTGATAGGCTCAAACCTGCAAAATCTTTCTGAAAAATTAGATCATGGTAAAGTTATGTGTTGAATGCCCCAAATGGAAAGGGACAGAGGGGCACTTACAACATAAAAAAGGGGGCAAATTCTGATCCCCACCCTTACAGTGAGTAGCACCATACTCCACAAGTTGTCCCACTGACTTATATGAATTCAATAAGATCCCCAGTTTGTGAACTGGACTAAGAAATGATGGGCAAACTCTGTGAACTGAGGAGTTGATAACTTCATCATTCCTCGGAGCTCAAGTTCTAAGCTTGCCCCCTCAGGCTACCACCGTCACTTCAGTCTTATCTGGATTAGGTCACAACTATCTCACCCTCAGCCAAGCCTTGATCCTGGGCCAAGGGGAAGATGACTTTTTAGGATGCAAGAGAAAGATGAAGGAAAGTGTAGGTCCACTACTTAACAGGGAAGGAGAACTAATCACTGACAATGCCAAGTAGGCTGATGTGTTTAATGGTTAACTTCAGTCTCCACTAAAAGGTTAATTGTGACCAGATGCTTAATATAGTAAATCTTAACAACAAGGGGGAAGGAACCCAAACCAGAAAAGGGAAAGAACAAATTAAAGAATATTTAATAAGTAAGATGTATTCACATCAGCAGGGCCTGATGGAATTAATCTAAGGGTACTTCAGGAACTAGCCGAAGCCATCTTGGAACCATTAGCAATTCCCTTTGGGAACTCCTGGAGAATGGGTGAGGTCCCACAGGACTGGAGAAAGGCAAACATAGTATCAATCTTCAAAAAGAGGAACAAAGAGGACCTGGGGAATTATACACCAGTCAGCCTAGCTTACATACCTGGAGGGATACTGGAACCAATTATTAAACAATTAATTTGTAAGCACCTAGAGAATAATGAGATCAGTAAAAGCCAACATGGATATGTCAGAACAAATCATGGCAAACCAACATAATTTCCCTCTTTGACAGGGTTATTGGCCTGGTGGATGGGGGAAATAATAGATGTGATATATCTTGAATTTTAGTAAGGCTTTTGACACAGTCCCACATGACATCTCATAGCAAACTAAGGACACGTGGTCTAGATGAAATTACTATAAAGTGGGTGCACAACTGATTGAAAAACCATCCTCAAAGTGTAGTATTATTAAACCAGGAAAACATATCTAGTAGGATCCGGCAGGGGTCAATCCTGGGTCTAGTACTATTCAATATTTTCATTAATTAATTGGATAATGGAGTGGAGAGTATGCTTATAAAATTTGCAGATGACACCAAGCTGGGAGGCATTGCAAGCACTTTGGAGGACAGGATTAGAATTCATAACGACCTTGACAAACTGGAGAACTGGTCTGAAATCACCAAGATGAAATTCAACAAAGACAAGTGCAAAATAATATACTTGGATGGAAAAATCAAATGCCCAACTAAAACATGGGAATAATTGTCTAGGCAATAGTAGTGCTGAGAAGGATCTGGGGGTATAATGGAACACAAATTGAGCCAACAACGTGATGCAGTTGCAAAAAAGGCTAATATTCTGGGGTATATTAATAGGAGTGTCATTTGTAAGACATGGGAGGTAACTGTCCCACTCTACTCAGCTACCATCTCTCGTGGAAGGTGAAGTAATTAAGCTGACGGGAGACCTCTTTCCTGTCGGTTTAGAGCGTGTTCATCGGATGCGCTACAGCAGTGCAGCTGCATTGCTTCTCGTGTAGATGGAGCTGTAGGCCTTGTCTACACTGGCAAGTTTTTGTGCAGTAAAACAGCTTTCTGTGTTGTAACTCCCGAGGTGTGCACACTGCCAAGTCTCTTACTGCACAGAAATCGCACAGTTGCAGCACTTTAAAAAAAAAAAAAACCCGACGAGAAGCGTACAGTTTTCTGCGCCGGGGCTACAGCCCATGTAGACACCCTGGTCGATTACAGCACTGTGATTGGCCTCCGGGAGGTGTCCCACAATGCCTGTTCTCGCCTCTCTGGTCATCAGTTTGAACTCTACTGCCCTGCTCTTAGGTGACCAACTGTGAGCCCCACCCCTTAAATTCCTTGGGAATTTTGAAAGTCCCCTTCCTGTTTGCTCGGTGACGTGTGCAATGGTCTCAGCGCATCTTTCCAGGTGACCATGCCTGCTCCATGCATCAGGCGATTCCCTGATTGGAGCAATGCCGAGCTGCTAGATCTCATCAGCTTTTGGGGAGAGGAGGCTGTCCAGTCCCAGCTGCTCTCCAGCCATAGGAATTATGATACCTACAGACAGATTTCATGATGCATGACAGAAAGGGGCCATGACCAGGACACACTGCAATGCAGGGTCGAAGTGAAGGAGCTGCGGAACGCCTTCCACAAGGCGCAGGAGGCAAACCGCCACTCTGGTGCTGACCCATGAGCTGCCGGTTCTACAAAGAGCTGGATGCGATATTCGGTGGTGACCCACCTCCACTGCGAAGGCCACCGTGGATACTTCAGTGGCTTGCGTGCCAGTCGAGAGTGGACCGAACCAGGAGGAGGAATGAGGATGGGGAGGGGGACCCAGAGGTAGAGGATGACTCGGAGGTCAGAGATGCATGCAGCCAGGAGCTCTTCTCTACCCCAGAGGCAGCTAGCCAGTCACAGCTGTCGGAGCTTGGCGAAGCACAAACAGGAGAGGAGGCCCCTGGGTAAGTGGCTTTGATTTTGGGAATCGCTGAGGCGAGTTGTTGGGGGCAGGAGGGTTGCAGAAAGCAGGCTTGTGTCTGTATGATGCACATACCATCACATGCCTAGTCTGAGTGGCAGAACAGGGTGTTGATTGACTCCCTCATTTCATGGGAATCTGCCTCAGAGATCTCCACGAAACTCTCATGGAGATACTGGGCAATCCGCTACCGCAGGTTCTTTGGCAGAGCTGCTTTGTTTCTTACCCCATGAAGAGTAACTTTTCCACGCCACTCTGCTGTCACGAAGGGGTCGGGTGGGAGGACCATTGCTGCACACAGGCGAGCCACATAAGGGCCAGGGCGGAAGCCGCAGTCTTGGAGAAGACCCTCCCTTGATTCCCTGCTCACCCTCAGCAGCGGGATATCTTCCATAATGAACACAGCCTGTCGAAAGTGTGGGGACAGTAATGATTATAATCTTCCCCCCTACCCCCTATGCTGGCTCTCCCCAAGAGCCACGTGCCCAGTGTACAGTTCGGTCCTGGAACACTGATTTCCCCTGCCCCTGCAGTTACCATTTTGGGGGTCTTGTGGCTCATGTGTGCTTGCCTGGGGTCAGCCAGTTAGTGACAGGTATGTGAATCATAGAATATCAGGGTTGGAAGGGACCTCAGGAGGTCATCTAGTCCAACCCCCTGCTCAAAGCAGGACCAATCCCCAGACAGATTTTTGCCCCAAATCCCTAAATGGCCCCCTCAAGAATTGAACTCACAACCCTGAGTGGCGCTGTACCTGCCAGTGTAGAACATACCCTAGTCTGGTCTCAGCATGGAGGGGATGGATTTGTTTACCTCTCAGGGTCCCTTCCAGCCTTACGTGTTTGTATTCTATGATCAGCAGCCAGGTCTGATGAAGTATTGGTTGTCATCTTCATATTGACACCACAGCCCATTTCACCTAACGGTTCTCTACTACTAGCCTCACGTACACATATAACAGGAGAGGCAACAGAGTGGAACTCTGTAATACCTCACATGAGCGAGACTCAGAACACACGAGCAATCACCCAGAACTACTCTCTGAGTCATCTTGGAGAAAGAAAGAAAGAAATTAGTCAAGGAATACTGTCTGTCCCCTCAGCGTCCACAGCCATTTCAACCTCTTTGTGGTCAATGCTATCAAAGACAACAGAACTAAAAGAAGAATCTTCATTTATCTCCAGAAGATCATCACCACCTAACAAAACCACAGCAGTACTATAGTGAGCTCAGATCTAAAATCAAACTGGCCTGGGTATTGAAAGTATTGCCTGGGCTGCTTTGACACAACCTTCTGTATAACCTCAGCAGTGTTGCCTAGTGGACAGAGCTCTATACTAGGACACCTGGGTTCTATGCTGGTTCTGCCACTGGCCTGCTGGGTAACCTTGGGAAGTCATTTCACTGCTCCGTGCCTCCGTTTCTCCATCTGTAAAATGGGCATAGTGATGCTCACCTCCTTTGTAAAGTGCTTTGAGATCTATTGATGAAGAGCTAGATATTATAATTTATTTTATTTTATTACTTCTTTAAAGTCTTCAGAGAGTTTAGTTGCCAATGTCTAACAAACCTCTACTGAGCATGTGCAAATTGAGATTTTTCAGAGGCTTATAACTTGGCCAGATTTTGACAGTTTTTCATGGGAATGGCAAAAAGCATAACCCTGACCCCAGCGTGACCTCCCTCCCCCGCCACACCCCTGTGCCAAATTTCAAGTCTCTGTGCAAGCCATGGTGGTACTAGAGCTTCTCAACTAAAAGGTTGTAAGAATTTTTTTAACATGGGCAAAACAACATATTTTCCCCTAACCTTGTTCTTGGAAGTGACTGAACCATTTTAGCTAAAACTTTCCAAAAAAATCAGCCTGAGGAAAACACCCAGTATAGAAAATTTCAGTCTAAACAGTTAAAGTTTGGCAAAGTTACAAATAATTGAAAATGGGGTCTTACAGTGGGAAGCATTAGGCAACTTCAACTCTAGGCAGCACACCAGCTCTGCCTATAATATGGTCTGGGGAGGGGGGGTGTACACATGTATACTTAATATCCATGCACACATGCAGCTAGACTATTGTTCCAATTCAGCAAAACATTTAATACATGCTCGAGTCTATCTCTGTTCAACAAAGCATTTAATCATGGGCTTAATTTCAAGCTTAAAATTAAGCATGTTTAAAGATTTGCTGCATTGGGGCCCATATTCTAAAAATCTGCAGTCTACCTATTTCTGAACTCTGAAAAAAGTTTTGAGCCCTGATCCTGGAAACACAGACATGCGTAATTTCATTCATGTGAATATCTCACTGAATTCAATGGGGGTGGGTGTGTGTGTGTGTGTGTGTGTGTGTAAACTAAGCATGTGTATAAGTGTTCGCAGGATCAGGGCCTTAGTCTGAATTTTGGGTCATATTTATTTTCTAAACCTGAGTGCTTCACCTGATCCCTATTAGCTGTACTCTTTTTTGAATGTGGGATTCTATCAAATGCCTTTTAAAATCCCTAGTATATATGGTGCATTGCTAATATGCCATCTGTATGGTGAGTTAGGTGCTACTTTTCATTTATTCTGATCTACCCCTATTTAAAGCCACGGGTTCATTTTGGCAAGCCTTAATGGCTCTTAAATTACTTATAGTTTGTTTTTAATGTGATCCTAGTTAGATTCTGTTTGAATAAACACGGGACTTAAATGAAACCTGATGTCTTCCCCCTTTACATAGTGAAATGCTATAAACCACGGAGTTGGGATTTGTGTTTGCTCAACTGTGACTGGAAAAAAAAAATTAACCAGCATCAATTGCTCCCTCTCAGCCATTCCTTCCTTCCATCTGCAGTGGTTCCTTTGGATGAATAGCACCCACCATTTGGGTACTAGCTGATCATGCAGAGGGATTAGTTCACAGTAGTCTAAAAAAAGAAGCCTCAATCCTCTCAACTCTTGAATGCAAATAGAACAATGTGTCTTCATGAGGTTAAGATTTTTAAAAATTGGGAACCTAAATTTAAGCTGCTAAATCCATGTGTAGATTTCAGTGGAACTAGCATGTACTTAAATACTTTGTGGACTCTGGGTCTCAGTACCTAAATATAGATTTAGGAGCTGAACTTTAGGCACTTGGTTTTGAAAATCTTGGTCTAAAAATGTATCACCACCTCTGTTGAGATTAACCAAACTACAGAAAATAATAACTAACCTAGAGAAAAATATTGTTTTTTGTTTGTTTTTTTGTTTGTTTGAGCAGGGATATTGTGGATTCTACAGTTCTTTTTATTAGGCTTAAATTGATTTAAGATAACCCAAAATAGGCATGCATAACTCGAAATGTGGGTGTCTACATAGGAGTTTGCAACAATTTAACTTGATCAGGTTAAAAATGCATTTAAATTAAACAGTTTCATCTCTCTTGTGTGGACACCATTATACTAAGCAGCATAGCCTAATAACTTTGTTTTGCAGAAAATTGTCTTCAAATTACAGCAGTAAAATTGGAAATCAGTCCTCACAGTCCTCACCTCAATGAAGCACTAACTTCAAAGCCTAATTAAGGATAACATCACTTGGGACTTTTCAACTAAATATGGGCCCCTGCGAGACTATTTGATTACTCCTCCTTCCTGCTGCAAAGCCTAATGCTAACTAGATGGGTGCAGTGCTAAAACAGGATAAAGGCTAGGGAGGGAACAGGGAATGTGTACAGACAGGGGCGGCTCCAGGCACCAGTGCAGCAAGCGCGTGCCTGGGGCAGCAAGCCGCGGGGGACGGCCTGCCAGTGGCTGTGAGGGCGGCAGTCAGCGGCATGTCTGCGGGAGGTCCGCTGGTCCTGCGATTTTGGTGGCAATTCGGCAGCGGGTACGCCGAAGCCGCGGACCGGCAGACCTCCCACAGAAATGCCGCCGAATCCACGTGACCGCGGACCGCCCGCAGCCGCCTGACTGCTGTGCTTGGGGTGGCAAAAAACATAGAGTCGCCCCTGTGTACAGAACTGGTGCATGTTTATGTGGAGAGAGTTGAAGGAATAAAATATACAGGCTTTCTACTAAATAAAGGGGAGGGGAGAGGACTAGCAATATCACACCACTAAGGCCAAGTCAAAGTATTTAAATTGCTAGGTGCGAGACTCCCCTTACCCTTAAAATGCAGCCAACTCTCGGATGGAGCACAGCAACCAGGGGACAACTAATGAAAAGCAGTTTTGAACAAGGATGATGGAGGAGCAGAAGGAAAATTGTGGCAACTACCTCAAACTAATCAGATTAATTGATCCCAGTCTGTTGTATAATATTCCTTTATGCATTTATAGAGCTTTATCAGGCCTCCCCTCAATCAATTTTTATTATCACGATTGCTATTGTTTTGTAAATGGGAAGAATAAATAAGTAAATTGACCGAGCAATCCAGACATGACCTGCTTTTGAAACCTTGAGTGTTTCCCAAACTTCCCTTTAATATTTGCTCTTCTCTGAACTCTTGTCAGATTGTCACAAACTGCATACATTACTCCAAAGGAGGCTTAAACAATGCCATGCAGAGCAGAGGAATTACCTCACCTATTTAACACGTGATATTCCAGTTAATACAGACCAGTAAACTGTAACACTTGCCTCTTTTGCACTGTTGAATTAGACACAATCTATCATTCACTATAAACTCCAGGTCCTCTTTTGTGGCACAGCTCCCTGCCAGTATTACTCCATTCTAACTTCGTGCTTTTGATTATTCTTCCCTGTGTAAACCATTTGATGTTTATTCCTTCAGTCCTGATTTTCATTTTATGGCTTTCAGTTCCTTTCTCTAATTTCTCAAAGTCACCTGTGTATCTTCCAAGGTGTCTGCAATGTGTTGTTATTTATTACTTACATTACAGTAGCACTCAGATTAGGATTGGGACTGTTATGCCAGGTGCTATATAAACACATTTGTAGGCATACTCCCTGCCTGGAAGATCTTAAAATCTAAAGCCTCAGTCTTATGAAGCAGTTCTGTTGTGAGCAGATCCCCTTGCCTGCATGGAGCCCCTTTGAAGTCAATAGGGTTTCATGCAGATGTCTGCAATGTAGACTTATGCCTGAGGCTAAAGTCTGCACTGCAGACTGCTGGCATAGCTATGTCAGTCAGCGGTGTGAAGAAATGTGATTCCCTCCCTAACTGATGAAGCTGAGCCAACAGACATCGCTAGTATAGATGCAGCTATACCCAGGCAAAGCAGCACTACTATCTGTACAACTTCTTGCTTGTGGGGGGCGGTTTTACTATACCAGTACAAAGTGTAGCTTTTCCAGTATAGCTGCATCCACACTAGGAGTGCTTTTGCTGGTACAGTATATCAGTATTCCTAGAACAGCCATGGTCTAAGAAAACAAGTGACATAAGGGGGAAGGAAACAACAAAATGTGTACAATTTTTATGTACAAATATATATACAAATTCCCCTAAGTCTAGAAAAAGAAATGTAAATCCCCTTTCTTTTGCTGGCAGATTTCCTATAAGTGTTACAGCAAAAGTGGGTCTTATGGAAAGATTTAAAGGAGTAAAAGAAAATGTGTGTGAAACTTCAGTAAGGAAAGTTAGTTGCTATGTAGCCTACATAGGATCTTTTGGAAAACAAACCTGGGACCTGGCTACAAACATCAGTGGACAGGGCCAAAATCCATTGGTAGCCAGGGGAAGTTGTGTAGCATCGTACTTTTACATATGTTTGTGAGATTGGAAAGAGGGCCAAGACATGGATTTACTCTAAGAACTTTGATAGATTTTATGAAATCATTTGAGAAATAATATGTAATGTCATTAAAGATGATATTGCACAGAGTTAAGATTGCATGAAAGAGCAATGTTAATGTTTCCACAGCAACTTTTTGGATACACAGCACATTTATCATCAGTAAGGTCACAGTCACTCATTAATGTCCTGATTCTGAAAGGTGAGCTGTGTCAGTGAAGGGTCTCCTGAATCTGAGGCCATGTCTACACTAGTGTACCGATGCAGCTGCACCACTGTAAGATCGCTCGTGTAGCCGCTCTATGCCAATGGGAGAGAGTTCTCCCGTCGACATAATAAAACCACCTCCACAAGTAGCGGTGGCGATGTTGGCAGGAGAGTGTGTTCTGCCAACATAGCACTACCCACACCGCACTTTTGTTGGTGAAACTTATGTTGGTCAGAGGGCTGGTTTTTTTTCACACCCCTGACCAACAAAAGTTTTACAGACAAAAGTGCTTGTGTCGACATAGCCTTAGTGCAGGGATTCTCAAACTGGGGGTCGTGAAGTTATTACATGGGGGGTCGCGAGCTGTCAGCCTCCAACCCAAACCCCGCTTTGCCTCCAGCATTTATAATGGTGTTAAATATATAAAAAAGTGTTTTTAATTTATAAGGGGGGTTGCACTCTGAGGCTTGCTATGTGAAAGGGGTCCCCAATACAAAAGTTTGAGAATCACTGCCTTAGTGTTTGCAGGATCTGGGCCAATGCCCCTGCCCCATGGTCTTCAAATTAAGGTCCTAATCCTGCAACGTCTTTCTCATATGCCTAACTTTATGCACTGTGATTAGTCCCAGTGAAGTCATGTGTAAAATTAACCTTAAGGTTACCTTAAATCTTTGCAGAATTGGAGGCCATGATCTTCTCAACAGTGGGAATTGTTACTGGTATAACCCCCTGTATGGGAGGTTATTCTGGCCTGAAACTGGCTCTTTCTTTGTCGCTGAGTTTAGCCCCCTTCCCAAGCGACACAAAGGCCACCTAATCAAGGCACTCATCCCCCAATAAGAATGTCTACAGCGGGCATTATATAACGCTACTGGTTTAAAATCAGGTCATGCCGCAGGTCCCCCCAGTATAATTTTCCCATCTGGACACAGGTGCTGTAACAATGTGTATAGTGCCTGTGCCCAGAGCCATTGAACCAAACTGTAAACCCTGTACATGATGGAAATCACTTCATGCCAGGGGTGCCCCTCCCACACGCCCCGGTTCCAGCACCTGGGTGTAGACACGCGGGGGGAGGGAACAAACAGCAGGGCCAGGGCGGTACAGCCCCACAGGGCTTGTGAGGGGCGGGGACCGGACACTCCCACCCTTACACCCCCTACTGCCCAGACGCACCCAAAGCTGCAGCCGGGCAAAGCCGACAAGTCGCTCCCAGCGCGGCACCGTTCCCCAGCGGGGGCAGGGGGCGCTGCGCCCGGGCCAAGGCCCGGCCCAGCTCCGGCCGGGGGCGGAGGGCGGAAAGGGGCGGAGCGGCTCCAGAGGCAGCACAGCGAGGAAGGGCGAGGAGGGAGTGGGACCGCGCCGTGGCTGCTGCGGAGAAGTGAGGCGGGGACAGCGGGGTGAGTGAGTTACCGGCTGGGGGGGCGCTGCCAGCGCGGGGAGAGCCCGGCCACGGCCGCCCCGCGGCGCTGAGAAGAGGCGACGCCGAGCAGGTCGCGGCCGCTTGCGGGGAGTTTCCAGCCACTGTCCGGCGGCTCCTGCTTCTCCCCCGGGTACCGCCGCGCTCGCGTCTCCTGCTCCCGGTGCCAGGGGCTCGCGGCAGCCGCGCGCCGTGACACGGGGGGCTTTGGGGAGACCCATGAGAGACAAGTGTTGCTGTGAAGCGTGGGGACCGGGGGTACGCCTCGGATTGCGGGTCCCCTCCCGGTCCTCCCCATCAGCATCCTCCCCTTGGTCCTAGTAACCAGCATCTGAAATGCCTTCCCCGTAGCTCCTGCCCTACGACCCAGGGATGCCTTTCCAGAACCTAGAGCCGAGGCAGCCACTTGTTATTGTAGGGCCGGGCAAAATAAGAGGGCGGGAGCGTGAGATGTGCCTGAAGTGCGTTTATGGACTTGTTTTTCTCTCCAGCTGGAATATGACAAGACAAAACCTCAGATCCATGTACTAGAGGAAGCGCCGGCTAGCTTAAGTGGAGGGTGTAATTGTTGTTAAATGCCTTGAGCCGCTAGTGTTTTTCTGGTCTATTGCGTCTACGCGGGCGTTGTTTTGGTTCCCTCCTTGAATCCAAGGAGTCAGCAGCACCGTGCTGTGACTGCATTGTGTGTGTGTGTGTACATCTAAATATAGTGCTGGGTGACATGCGGGTCTGGGAGGCTAAGGATGAGACAATACCTCCGCAGAGTTCACAAGGGGAAGGGTGAACTGAAAAGTCAGCCTCGGGTATGAATGAATGATTCATTTCATCCCACAGAAAACTCGGGGTATGTGAAAGCGTGTAGTGATTGTGGCTTTTAAAAAAAATATTTTGGATGCGTGGTGGGGCTGCCCGAGTGGGTTGAATATGTATCTTGCTTAAAAAGAGAACACTTTTCTCAATAATATGGGAGGAGATTATAATATAAACATGTCATCAGGAGTTTCATTTCATTTGAGCTGTGTTTCAAAAGTCCAGGTGTAACTAAATCTGTGTCATTTTAAAGGAAGTCTAGCTAGGGTGCAGACTTGTGCTGCAGAAACCTCACTTGAAGAGACTCCCGGTAAAATCTGCAGAGAGATCTTGGCGTAAGATAAACAGGCTTAAGTGTATTGGACAATTTATAGGATATCCAAGTGGCCAGTAAGCCAGGCTGGGAAACCTTTACTAATACCTAATGCACATAAGAAAGATCTAACCCTTATTTCTGCCTCTGAACTATTTAACACTTGGACTTTGATACCACGTTCCCTCCATTGGCACTATGACTAATGGTTGAGGTGGTGGGGATGTCTTCTTAAATAAGTATGACTGAAACAATCAGTTGTGGGTTTTTAACCCTTGGTGACCGATGGAAGGGAGTGCTGGTTTATCAGGGAGCATCGATTAGCTATTAGCACATTTTGTTACTAGCTCCCTGTCAATTGCTTTTTTTGGTTATGATAGATGCCTGTGTAGTTTCATGCTTTACCAGTCCCTTTCCACTGAGGTTTCTGGAAGCAGTTATATGAATTCCAGGCACATGGTGTCAGACTGTCACAGTGCCCGTCTGCCCCCAGCTGTTTTGGTAGGGGCTGGCTTGCCATGTTCTAGTTACTCCACTGAGAATTTAGTCAACATTTGCCCCGGTTACTGTGGCACTTACAGTGCCATGTCATTATAAAATAAAGAAAGGATCTTACTGAAAGAGGAAATTTCATGTAAGTGGATTAGATCTGGTCTACACTGTAACTTTTGATGATGGCGGGGAGACGGGGGGATGGCTAAAATATGTGTACCGCATGTTTAAAATGTGGCTTAGTTTTGCAGTGAAGATACTACAACCCATGCGTTAACCATGTTAACTATGCTACAGCACTGCAAGCATCTAATGTTTTAACTCCCAATAGGGTGGTAGCTACAGGATAGATGGGACTTTTTATGTTTATCTTTGCATAACTGGATATTTTAATATGCAAATTAAATCTGTGATAAGCTGTAACAAAGCCAAACTTTTAAAACGGTTTAGTGTAGGACTGGTACTCTCCACAATCCTTTAAATTGATCAGTGGTGAAATAGCTAAGTAATGTTGAAATAATCATGAAGGGTTGGGATTTTTTCTTTTTATTCCAAAAGTGCTGAGCACTTGCAGTTCCCATTGACTTCCGCTGGCATCGTGTCTGCTCAGCACTTCTGAAAATAGGGCAATAGGTGTCACTTTTCACTTCATTGAGAAGTAGAACAGGAGAGGGACACAGATACCTCTCTGTGTGTGCGTACACACATGCTAAGACACCACTCCATTGGTTCATGCTCCAAAGGTATTATTCACTACCAGGAAGCTTAGAAACTTGTCTTTTAAATGCAAGCTTAAACTCTGCATGCTCTGAGAAACCAAAACAATGTTCCAGCCAGTGCTTGACTCAGTCTGACTCCTAGTTAGTGTGAGTGCAGAACAAGAAAACATTACAAGTATTTTATCAAATGGTTTAGGAATGGAACAGCCCATAGGAATCAGTTTCACTCTTGCACATCTTTACTCTGGCCATGTTATTCCTTATTACTGTTCTCCCTTCTGTAGATTTATTTACAGTAACAGTAGCTCCTTCCCTCCGACTTGGGAGGACAAGCACGAAAGCACAACCACAGCAAATTAGTGGTTCAGAGAACTTATCTTAAAGTGTACTGTCTAGAAAAGCCTAATGACCCTTCAGCTGAGATAAAATATATTATTTCTTTTATAGAAAGGGCTTTACATTTGTACACAGTGTTCCTAACTGAACTCCAGCTATGCCTTTGGTTCAGCACTATTTCCCTCCCCTCACTGCTCCTTCACCCCATTTATTATATTAATGTTCAGCCATGCAATCTAAAGGAAAATCTGTAACTTCAGAGTGGGGAAGTAGTTATCTGCATTTGAATAAGTTCTGCTGAAACTAAACTTGTGTGCGCTTCTCACTTGGAGTTGTGTCTTTTAAGCACTAGAAAATGCTTGTTGTTATTTGGTGTGGGTGTGCAAGGAAATTCTCTATCATCTTCTTGGCCTGTGCTGGAAAACAAACTTGCAAACAAAAGTTCCCTAACAAATTTTATAGTCACAATGGGGACTTTATGAGCAGAAGAGAAATAATCCACCTCTGGCCAAAAGGCATTGTTAAATTCTCCTTTATTATTGCTGCTGTGGGGAGGAGGAGGAGTATTAAAGAAACTAAATCACTGCAGTAATGTGCCTCAGTGTGATTATATATGTACTTAGAAAATGGGCACAATTAAGGGAGCAATCCAGCTAAGGTTTCCTGTGAAGTTATGGAACAACTACATGACTCAGGTATACTTATCCTTCCCATTTTTGTTAATTAATAATCTGTTTTCCAAATGGGAGAACACATTCCAAAGTGTGTGGTTTTGTTGATGTGAGATCATCACATGCCTTCAGTATGTAACAAAGCATGGGGCCAAAGGTCAAGTGCTTTCATCACTCAATAAGTGCTTCTCTCACTATACCTGTACACCCTGTAATAGGTTTGTTCCTTACTTTTAAGTATTCATAAACCAGTAGCCAGCATTGATGATGATCTTTTCACCGTCCGAGTCTGTATGTGTTTGTTAAATACCATACTTTATGAATGGTTTCAGAGTGGTAGCCCTGTTAGTCTGTATCGAATGTGAATCACTAGATCAAAGTCTCATTGTCCCTTTAAACAGAGGGCCAGGATCCACCTTCTGTTGAACATGGGAACTGCTACCAGTTACTAGCAGCTGAAATAAACCAACAGATGAAGTCTGACTGTGTGTGCTTGTTTCTCTTCAAATAAGGCCTTGTCAAGACTAAGAAAAAGGTGCTTTTTTCATTTGAACTAGCTTGAACTGTGTCCACATTGGTGTTAAGTGAGGTTTTCAGCTGAATTAAAGTAGCTGATTAGAACTAACTAGTGGGGGGTAGGGAGAAGCACCCTTTTCCCCTAGACTAGACAAAGTCTAAAAATCACTGGAAGAAAATTCAGCCCTGGTATAAACAAGTATAATTACTATAGATCCTGATGGAGTTGTACTTGCTTTCCCCACAGGTGAATTTGAACAATCTTTGCTTACCTTTTGGTCTAAACACAGTTTTTGTACTGATAGAATTATGGGCATAATTTAAAAAATACCCCCAAACCTGAAATTGTTATACTAATACACCCCAAAGGCCTGGTCTACACTGGGGGGGATCGATCTAAGATACGCAACTTCAGCTACGAGAATAGCGTAGCTGAAGTTGACGTATCTTAGATCGAATTAAAATTACTTACTTCATGTCCTCGCGCCGCGGGATCGACGGCCACGGCTCCCCCGTCGACTTTGCTTCCGCCTCTCGCCGGGAGAGCGATTGGAGATCGATTTATCGCGTCTACACTACACGCGATAAATCGATCCCCAATAGATCGATCGCTACCTGCCAATCCGGCGGGTAGTGTAGACGTATCCTTAGTGTGGATACAGTTATAGCAGTGTAACTTATTCTGTTTCTCATATGGGAATAAGCCAAACTAGTATAAGCACTTTTATACCAGTATAACTGCATCCACACTAGGAAGGGTTGTGTTGCTTTAACTACATCAGTACTGTATAGTTAAAGTGGTACAACTGTTGTATGTAAATAAGCCCTTAGAGGAGATACTAATTTGTACTATGCTATATTGTTTGTTTTGTCTCATGAGCAAATTCCTTACTTTTGCCTTAAGCTACAGTAATAGTCTCTCTCAGTCATGAATATTTAAGGTCTGCCAAAAGGGGAAAGGGGGTGGGGGGGAGGATTGTTAACCTTTTGCCTTACTTCTGGTGAAATAAGATGGCAATTTCTCAAACCAGCACTTAGCACTTTCCTGCATCAGCTAAGTGGAAGGGAGAAATTTGCTCATTAAATTCCTAGCTAGGACAAGTTCAATGTGGCTTTTATAAATGCTGTTGTTAAATCCTGTTACAGGTTGTAGTTGCAAATTACAACCTGCTTGTCAGTTGTGATTATAAAGGGGAAAATGGTGTACAAAATTCATTGTAGCTTTCACAAAATGAAGACAAAGCATGAACCAGCATTTTAGTATAAAGAGCAACATCTCTCTAATTCAATAGTATCTTGCTTTTGTGAGGTCACGGAAGGACTTCTCCCATGTGAGCTTGATGTTCAAAGCTAGTAACATGTACCTGGCATTAATAATATAATATGCTTGTAGAGCACCTTCTGTAAAATGATCTTGTTGTGTAAAGAATCGTAATAACCCTGTGAAATAACAAAATATAATTATCCCCATTTACTGATAGGTTGAGAAATGAGAAATTAAATGACTTGGCCAAGGCCATACAAGAAGTCAGTGGGCAGAATCAGGAATAGGCTTTAACCTAACCTAACCTCATTTTTATTTCCCTACTGACTACATTTTATATGGCTTTTTATAAAGCTCTCTGTCACTGCAAACAAATGCAAATCCACTCCTGTGATAAAGTTCAGTTTCACCAGCACACTTTTATTTTCTGGCCCTAGTCAACTGACTTGGGTCAGAGTTACAAAGGTTAGTGCCTCTGTCACATGAAACGGTCAGTATTCATGGGATTAGTAACATTAGTTACTGTTATGACCCTGTGGTTATTGTTACTACTCTGATGGTCTCCTGTGGCAAACTTCTTATATCTTTGTCATGGTGAAAAGCAATTTACTGGACCCCACAGATGTTGGCTGTCTCTAAGGCATGTAGACAGGACAGCAGACAAAACTTCACAACACGCAGGAGAAATGAACAGCCCATCCTTCCTATAGGAATTGAGGGAGGGGTTAGTGTTTGTGGCGGAAGTCGGTCATTGACTTCAGCAGGAACAGTTACTGGAATGCTGAGCACTTCTGCAAATCCTCCCCTGATTCCATCAAGTTTAGTAAAACTCACTCTGAGTAGACTATATATATTTTTCTTTGCATTTAATATGCTTGTACTTTGAGTGCAAAGCTCTAGGCGTTTGGCCCAGCAATTCCAGCAGAATTCTTACTTAATGTTTTGAGTCAGATAAGTTGTCTTAGGGCAAAAATATACTTGTTTTTTATTTGGATAAAAAATAACCCAGACTAGGGAGGTGTTTATCAGCGTGCGCCTTGATTTGATTGTAAAGTAGAGCTATTAGGAAGAAAATCCATATGAGAAACTTTATGGAGGGGAAATACATTTTGAGCTACCAAAAAGCCCCTACCTTTTACTCATCCCAATACCAATTGTCACCTGAAATTTCCTCTCTTCCGGTCCAGCTGCCTGATCATAAATAATGACATCAAAAAGCAGCTATTCCTTCCTATGCAGTCCTGCTGTTCAGGAAAGACAGTATTTCATTGCATGCTTTAGCCAGGCTGAGGCCACTCTGCATGCTTTTCAAGTCAATTCATCCTGCAAATCACTACAGAACCGGCAGCAGGCTGAGCTCCAGGATCTTTGGAGGCTCATGATACATAGTTACCTCTAGAATAACTCTGCCACTGATCTGCTTCATCAGCTGGCCCAATCTCCATGGCATGAACCCTTCATCTTTGATTGGTTCTGTTTTCAGATAGTTGCATCCAAGTGAAGTTAGTTGAACCTTGCGAGAAGTGCGGTGTTGGTGTTTTCAAGAGGTTTTCAAGATGAACAAACAAGCTGCTTGCAGAACAGCTGTACTTGTGAAGGGAAAAACAAACAAACAAACAAACAAAAATACACAGTATTAAAGGGAGACTGCTGACATGAAACAATCACATTTAAAAATAATTCTCTTTCCTGTGTTTACAACTGAAAGACTGTATACTCTTTCCTTTCATTGATAGTTTACTCTTTGTAGCCTTCTCTTCTTGGACGATGAAACTATTCTCATCAGTTTCACTTTGTTCCTGTATTTCAGTGTCAGTAGCTTTTATTGGCATATCTGTTTTGACAAAGTTGATATGTCCAGTATTTGTGTGCGTGCGTAGGACAGAGCTCCAAGTACAACAGTACAGTGGAACTTGTACCATGTGGTTATTTTTGTAATTTATTCCATTTCTGGCCACCAGGAATTGATGCTGTTTCTGCAATCTTGTTCTCATCCACTATAGTACAATACTGGGGTGTTTGAGTCACCAACAGCACAAAGGGAATGTTCAAACTGTTTTGATCAGAGGGCTCAGATGTCCTGCTTTACTGGCACTGTAGTAGCATTCTGGCTGATTGTACTGAAATCTAGATTTATTTATTTATTTATTTATTTTGGGTCCTGGTTTGAATCATTCCAGCCCAACACCTTAATGTGACCTATGTGGCCTGCCCACAAGTGCTTGTACAGTGCTACTTCAGAACAGTAAGGAGTCCAGTGGCACCTTAAAGACTAACCGATTTATTTGGGCATAAGCTTTCGTGGGTAAAAAACCTCACTGCTGAAGATGTGATGCATCTGAAGAAGTGAGGTTTTTTTTACCCACGAAAGCTTATGCCCAACAAAATCCGTTAGTCTTTAAGGTGCCACCGGAATCCTTGTTGTTTTTGTGGATACAGACTAACACAGCTACCCCCTGATACTTCTCTTTGTTATTCAGGAAACTGTTCTCCCTGCCTCCTTGCTGGCTGCTTCTGGGGGAGGTATATGGAAGTGGGACGGATGAGCAGAAAAAGTATTAGCGCCTTTTTTTTTTTTTTTTTGAGCTTGAGTCTGTTATGTGTAATTGCATTTTTGTTCCTTTTCTCCTCTTCGGTTGGCAGACTCTGAGAAAATTAGGTCACTCTTTTCTGGGCCATTGCTCTGACAGACATATTTACACACAACGTAGCAATGTATAGACTTTTCTAAAAGAAATGGAAGACATTCCAATGACCCTGTTTATTCAGGGCATCTTTTTTAATCAAGGAGCTACTTTATTACTGTGTCACAGTTCTGATAGCTATGGGTGAATGTACATCTAACCTCTTTAGATTTTAAACATTCCCTGTTTACGCCAAGAATGAAGAAAGAGTCCTCTCCTATGCTCCAGAGGAGAAATGGCTTTAGATCAAAATAGAAGTCTTGATCTGTTCAGCACTAACCTAAGAAATTCTTTCCCCCTTTCAGCCTATTATCTTCTGCAAGTAATCTGTCATAAATTGTACATATAAGTTGTACAGGATCACATACAATTCCCAAATCCTCTACAAATGTTATTTAAATCAACCAATGTCTCAGTTACTAACTTTTACATCATGTTGGTTAATATTGTGGCAGACAGACAATTATGAAAACCTGTGCCCTCTATTGGATGGAATGCTTAGGCGTGTGTGTGCATGATCATGTCTAGCTACTGCCTACAGAGAGTTCAAGCCCTGATACTACCACACAATGTAAGTGTTTCTGGGTTACAAACAGTTTTATTGTGTTAATCTTTTAGTACAGACAAGGGAATTCTCATCTCCGACCCCCTTCTGGCTTTGGCAATGATTGCATTGTGATCTTTCATTATGAATGCGAAATGCCACCATTTACAATTCGGTGCCCTTAGAAAATATATTTTCTAAGGAATAATATTAAATATATCTCAGTAGCGTAATACAGAAGAAGAAACCTTGGATATCTCTTGGTGTCTCTTTAAAGTCATTTTGCATCCATCAAGTCACATTTCTGGCTGAGAATTTAGTACCCATTATTGTTATCTGTAACGCCTATGTTTGCTGTAACTTCAAGCTTTCAGAGAAGACGGTCGCTCCTTCTTGCAGTTTGCTTAGTTTGTGTGTTTGACAGTACTCCTAGGTAGAATCAGTAAGTGCTGCTTCCCCAAGCCCTGCGAGATGATGCTTACCAGGAACACAACAGCAAAACTGAAACTGAGGAGTTCTTCCTCTTCTCTTTGTGTTCATTCTAGGTTGCAGCACAACTCATAATAAATGAACCCCCCCTTGCCAAATGCACAGAGAACATACTGCAGGGAGGTTGGAATATGTGTTTTCTGCCACAGAATGATGTTGAGCTCTGGTAACATAGCTTTTGTTTCAAAGGGCTCCAGAGGCCTCATCTAGCTAGCATCAGTTGAAATTGGTGGGAGTCTTTCTGCTCAGTGGTCGCTGGATCAGGCCCCAAACACTTCACAGGTCTATATATACAGCCCCACCTCTGAGGTGGAGAGCGGCAACCAAAGGCACTCCATAGAACAGTAGTGAGAGGGAAACTTTGATGAGGGATAGGGAGTAAACTTCTACTCTTCTTAAATAGAGATATATATATTCAAAGAGATCTTTAATGACTGCATGTAGTAGACATGACTACCATTTGGCGGGGTGGGTCATCCTGGGGAATTACAGACCAGTCAGCTTAACTTCTGTACCCGGAAAGATAATGGAGCAAATAATTAAGACATCAATTTGCAAACACCTAAAAGATAATGAGGTGATAAGTAACGGTCAGCATGGATTTGTCAAGAACAAATCGTGTCAAACCAACCTGATAGCTTTCTTTGACAGAGAAACAAGCTTTGTGGATAGGGGGGAAGAGGTAGATGTGGTATATCTTGACTTTAGTAAGGCTTTTGATACTGTCTCGCATGACCTTCTCATAAACAAACTAGGGAAATACAACCTAGATAGAACTACTATAAGGTGGGTGCATAACTGGTTGGAAAATCGTTCCCAGAGAGTAGTTTATCAGTGGTTCACAGTCATGCTGGAAGGGCATAACGAGTGGGGTCCCGCAGGGATCGGTTCTGTTCACTATCTTCATCAATGATTTAGATAATGGCATAGAGAGTACACTTATAAAGTTTGCAGATGATACCAAGCGGGGAGGGGTTGCAAGTGCTTTGGAGGATAGGATTAAAATTCAAAATGATCTCGACAAACTGGAGAAATGGTCTGAAGTAAATAGGATGAAATTCAATAAGGACAAATGCAAAGTACTCCACTTAGGAAGGAACAATCAGTTGCACACATACAAAATGGGAAATGATTGCCTAGGAAGGGGTACTGTGGAAAGGATCTGGGGCTCATAGTGGATCACAAGCTAAATATGAGTCAACAGTGTAACACTGTTGCAAAAAAAGCGAACATCATTCTGGAATGTATTAGCAAGAGTATTGTAAGCAAGACACGAGCAGTAATCCTGCTCTACTCCACGCTGATTAGGCCTCAACTGGAGTATTGTGTTCCACATTTCAGGAAAGATGTGGACAAATTGGAGGAAGTCCAGAGAAGAGCAACAAAAATGATTAAAGGTCTAGAAAACATGACCGATGAGGGAAGATTGAAAAAAATGGGTTTGTTTAGTCTGGAAAAGAGACGACTGAGAGGGGACATGATAACAGTTTTCAAGTACATAAAAGGTTGTTACAAGGAGGAGGGAGAAGGATTGTTCTCCTTAACCTCTAAGGATAGGACAAGAAGCAATGGGCTTAAATTGCAGCAAGGGCGGTTTAGGTTGGACATTAGGAAAAACTTCTGAACTGTCGGAGTGGTTAAGTACTATAATAAATTGCCTAGGGAGGTTGTGGAATCTCCATCATTGGGGATTTTTAAGAGCAGGTTGAACAAATAGCTGTCAGGGATGGTCTAGATAATACTTAGTCCTGTTTTGAGTGCAGGGGACTGGACTAGATGACCTCTCGAGGTCCCTTCCAATTCTATGATCTTTTAAGTTTCATCTGAAAGTAGCATGACCTATTGGATTTCAAGCTTGCTCTCCCCAGGTAGTCTTTCATCTCAAATTTTCAAAAGTTGCTCTCTATGGCTGGTAAACTATTGTTTTTGGTGGCACTACAACCTTGTATAAAATGTTTGCACTTGTCACAAATACAGACCAAAAAAGTAAGATAAGGGCAAACTTTGTGGTCAGATCTCTAATCTTCCTTCCTTCCGTCATGTCACAGTTAAAGCTCATTTTAACTTGTCCACATCATTTCCCAGCTGGAAAAGATAATGTTAATGTTCTTTACTACAGCCCTCATACTCCTTTGCTTTTACCAGCCCCAAAGTTTATAGCAGCCTATCTCTTATCGAAAGCCTATTTTTCAGCATGTTGGGAAGCGAAGCTCTGGAAGGAGATTGTGGCCTGAGTCCTGAAGTAGTTTTAGGGAGGCATGACTGCAGATCTGCTTCCTGCATAGGAAGGTAAAGATTCTGTAGTCTTCCTTGTGTTCAATCTTACTGTCTTTTGGCTGAAGTAGTGCAATGTGAGCAAAAATCAAAAGCGTGCTAGTACTGTAGTGTGCCTTCCATCTGTAATCAGGTTAGTACTGAATTCTGAAGTGACTCCCTCTACGCAGACACAGGCTGACTTTATTTTGTAGATATGATGTGCAAACTGGTCTCTTAGAAGAGCAAAGAAAACAGACCCTGTCCACTACGATTGCCAGAGAAAAGCTAATGCTTTTCTGTTGTTGAGGGTTGGATCAGACTCACTCAGTAGTAGAGCTGGCTGGGAATTTTTTGACAAAACATTTATATTGTCAGGAAATGCTGATTGATTGAAACTGAAACTTTTCAAGGAAACATCTGCTTTGATGAAACTTTCATCAGGAAGGTTTCTCAGGATTGAACTGAGAGAGAGTGAGTCTGATACCCCACAGCTAATTAGCCAGCATCTCAGTAGTTAGGGCACCTGGAATGTGGGAGACCCAGTTTCAGATCCCCGCTCTACCTGATTTGGAATAAGGACTTGAATGTGGGTCTCCCATATCCTAGGTGAGCTCCCTAACCACTGGGCTGTTGCCTATTCTGGGGAGGGTGGCGTGGGGGTGGTACTGTATGAGGGTATGTCTACACTACGAGGGTAATTCGATTTTACTTAAATCGAATATGTGGAATCGATATTGCAAAGTCGAACGTGTGTGTCCACACTAAGGACACACTAAGGACAGTAATTCGACTTTGTGAGTCCACACTAACGGGGCGAGCGTCGATATTGGAAGCGGTGCACTGTGGGCAGCTATCCCACAGTTCCCGCAGTCCCCGCTGCCCATCGGAATTCTGGGTCGAGCCGCCAATGCCTTCTGGGTAAAAAAAATTTGTCGTCATCCGTCCGTCACTAACGCCCTCCCTCCCTCCATGAAAGCGCCGGCGGGAAATCAGTTCGC
>NW_020664487.1:846018-888946 GCF_002925995.2 Terrapene triunguis
CCCCCCCCCCCCCACCACCTCCCTTCAACTTTGATGGTATAGTGCTGACCGATTAAGGTGGGGGAGAGGGGAGTTGTTGTTTGTGAGGTAAGCGGCTTTGGTTCTCCGTGGCTGAGATGCCACCTTTTTTGGTTTTCATTTAATATAGAAAGAAGCTCAAGTTGTCAAACTCAGATCTGGACTTTGGACACCCAAAAATTTTAAAATGTTCAGTACAGTTCCTTCGCTGCTCAGGGGCTAGTTTGTGCACCCCTTATTTTTGTTGATGAACACCTATTTCCACAGGTAGTTCTACTGGCTTCAGTGGCACTACTGGTGTAGTAATTTACTACTGAACAAGAATGAAAGTAATGTAGTGGAATGTTGCCCTAAATGTTGATGGTCTACATTTTTCCCCTTGGTCACATATGCAGGGGTTTTATTGGACAAAGTGAATGCTCATCCAAGTATGCTGCAGGCAGAATTTGGCCCATCACAGATTTTTGTCACTATATAGCAAATAGATTTTATAGAAAGTTCTAATTCATAAAACATTCACCAACAACTCTCCTCCCCCACCCCTCCTGCATGCTGCTAACTACCCTCTGCCCAATAGATCCTGTTTCTAACATCTGCCTTCTCCCGATAAGGTGACAAAGAAATGACAAAAAACAAAAGCAAAATTTACCTCATAATCGTAACAGATAAAGCAAGGGCACCACTCGCAATTGGTTTTACCTCGGGAGCAGTTCAGGTGTAGTAGGATTTGTGTGTGAGAGATGATTTAGCTTTTATCACTTTGTGTCAGGGTTTTATTTCCTTAGCCTGCTGTTGTGATACAGTCTTTTGAAATGGGTGTCAAAGGCCTGTTCTGACTCTATTGTGTGTCTCTTTTGTGCCTTCCTTCAGGAAAGTATGCCACAAACGCCTCCCTTTGCAGCTATGTTTGACAGCAGTGGTTACAACAGAAACCTGTATCAGTCAAAAGAAGACAACTGTGGAGGACTCTATTACCATGACAACAATCTCCTGTCAGGGTCTCTGGAAGCCCTTATCCAGCACTTAGTACCCAATGTAGATTACTATCCTGATGTAAGTCTATACACCCTGCAAATTAAAGCAGCTGTGCTTGACACACCTTTGAATGGGAGGAATCTGGAGGGAAAAGCAAAATGTAATTTTTGTTACTGGGAATGGCCCCGTAATGGGGGTGGGGTGAATGATGCCAACCACAATCTAAATGGCTCTGCTTTTGCGAGCTTTAGTTGAGTTCATAGTAACAAAGTTGGGCCACAAAATGTATTTTATTTTTTGCTGTACGTCCCTGTTTACTGATCGCTATGCCCCACAGTGGCATTGCATCTAGCTTGGATTTTGTTTCTTGAGCTATACTCCATCACTCTGCTAGAATGAGTTGTGTGACCTATTAGTTTAGGTCACAAAGGTTTACTGCAGAGCAAGGGAAGAGGAGCTGAAATTGTGCTCTGAGTAATTCCAGGTGCTGAACTTTTATATACTGTTGTCACAAAGGGATAATCAAGCGAGCCCTGCCCTGCCATGGGCCAGCGTTGTTTTTGTCTAGCGTAATTAGGCTCAAGTAGTTGCTATGTAATACTGTAGTGGCTATGGAGAGGTGACATTCGTTACAATTAAGCGCTTACCTCTGCGGTAGTATCAGCCATTCTCACCACAAGCCATACACAAAGTTGCGCTCTGAATGATAAAGTATGAAAAATTGAGTTGAAAGTAATGTTGTAGTGGGGAGTATGAAATGCGTGATGATTTTGCCTCTCTCTCTCTCTCTCTCTCTCTCACCTACAGAGAACATACATATTCACCTTCCTGCTCAGTTCGCGGCTGTTCATGCACCCGTATGAGCTAATGGCCAAGGTTTGCCATTTGTGCATGGAGCATCAGAGACTAAGCGGGCCTGGGACTGACAAGGTTAGGTCTCTTGCTAAACCTGTTAGGTCTCATTTTGTAAATCTGACTCAAAACGCTTTTTCTCTACGCCAAGGTAGAACACTTCTGATCAGTGGGCTTGCTACAGGATTGGATATACTGAAAACCAATCATTAGCAAGTGTGATTTGCGGCTTGATCCTGCAAGGGGAGGTTTTGGCATTGAATTCAACAGAACCCTAATGAATGAAAACCGTCTCTGCTGAGACATTTGTTTCATTTCCAAAATCCCAGTGCACTATAAGTAACTTTTAGTTTTAACTTGTTTTAATAAATGAAAGAGTAGGAAAAAGAAATGCATATATTTAATAATATATATGAGATCGTACCTTAAAATGCATATGGTACTAAAGATGTGCTGTATACATCTTGACATGCTAGGCTGCAATCTTGCAAAGACTTAGGCACATGTTTAACTTTAAGCACATGCGTGTGAACTCAGTGGGCCTACTTGCATGCTTCAGGTTAAGCACCTGCCTGAGGCTTTGCAGGATTACTTAGATAGTAAGCTCTTTGGGACAGGGACTGTCTTTTTTGGTCTGTACAGCAACTAGCACAATGGGGTCTTAGTCCATGACTAGGCTCTTAGGCTATCACAGTGTAAATAATTAACAATCATTAAATATATGTAAGTAGTCCCACTGAGTACATAGTCATGCTTAATTAAGCATGTGCATAAGTCTTTGCAGAATTGAGGCCTTAGGCATTTCTGCAGATGTTATAACTAATTGTTAGATAATGTTTATAGTAGGTTTTGGAGACACTACCATATCTAGCATCAAGGATTTTTCTTATACTGATAGAATTTACTCTTTTTAAATTGGCCAGTTCACTGATGGACTGGTCCAAAACCCAATGAAGTCAATGTGCTGTGGCATACTTAATCCAATGCCAAGTTAAATTACATTTCAAGTTTTAACTGACTTCCATGTCCTTATATTCCACAATTGCAGTAATCCATAATGAGTAGATTGTAATTCAGTTGGTTTCAATATCTGTTTTATTGATGTTCCATATAACTTTTTTTTTCTAGAGCCGGATACGAAAAATTGCACCCAAAATCCTTCAGCTATTGACTGAGTGGACAGAGACGTTTCCGTATGATTTTCGAGATGAAAGAATGATGAGAAACTTAAAGGAGTTGGCACAACGAATAGCCAATGGCGATGAGGTAGTTATCTTGAGCACAAGAGGGTTGGAAAGGAAGCATTAGTTTAATATCTTGGTTAGAGTGAAATATTGCTGGTTATTTATTAACAGTATGTAGCAGCTCTGGGTAGGTAGCATTGTTTATGGAGCTAATTTTATGAATGTGAAATGTTTTGTCCAGTGCCTAAGGTGCAGATGAACCCTTAAAAAAAACTAAGTCCTAACCAGCCCTTTGTGCTGGGAACTCCTGGCTGAGTCCCAGTATCCATATTGAGTTCTTGGGAGAATGTTTGTTTATTTTTGGCTACAGAATGGAATAATTGTGTGAGCAGACGCTGCTTGTAAGTTTTAGTTCCCTATTTTATTTTAAGGTTTTCTAGGAGGAAGTTGGGTGTGACCCTGAAAATCCTTCCTGATGTGAACCTTTACATTGAATTCATGTGAGGAGGCTTTTCGGGATCAGGGCTTTGATCTTTAAAACCCACAGGAGAGGCATAGCAATGTCAAGGAGGAGCATTTCTAAAGGGACAGTATTAACTAGGATAGGAAGAGTTGGCTTTGGCTTAAGGCACTGGCCTTCGACTCAAGTTCTGAGCTGCATTCCTGGCTCTGATCAACTTCCTTTGTGGCCTTGGGCAAGTTACTTAATCATTCTGTGTGCTGGTTCACAGCTGGAGATAATTCTTGTGAGGTGTTGAGATGCTAAACTGAGGAAGCCCATATAAGTACCCAGATAGAACCAGGCCCAAAAGCTTAGGTTTTTTTAAACCACTTTAAAAAATCCATTATGAATAAGGCTATGTTTTAGTCACCGGTATTTTTAGTAAGTCATGGACAGGTCACGGGCCGTAAAAAAAAAATTCATGGCCCATGACCTGTCCATGACTTTTACTAAAAATATACCTACCATGACTAAAACTTGAGTGGTGGGAAGGGGGGGAGGGAAGAGTGTATGCTCTGGAGCGGGTGGTGGTCCAGGGGTGCCAGGGGTGCTGGGGGAGGGGGTCAAGGTGACCCAGGATCCATGCTGGGGGAGGCAGGGGGCGTGGCATGGACCCCCGCTGGTGCTGGAGGAGGGAGGGTTGGCGGGGCTCCCTACCCGGCTCTTCGTCCCTGAAGCTCCAAGGCGTCAGAGGCAGGGGCCAGGGCAGGAGCTCCTCCACTGCTCCCACCGCAAGCGCCGGCTGCTGCAGCTCCCATTGGCCGGGAACCGCAGCCAATGGGAGCTGTGGGGGCGGGGCCTCTGAGCACTGGCATGGAGACCTCGCCCCTCCACCGCCTAGGTGCTGCAGAGGGGGCCCCCACCCCAGGTAAGTGCCCCCCCAAACTTCTGCCCCCTAGTCCTGAACCCCCTTCCACACACCCAAACTGCTGCTGCTAGCCCAGAGCAGGCCCTGGGCCAGCACCAGCTACTGCAGAAGTCACGGAGGCCATGGAAAGTCACGCAATCCGTGACAGACTCGCAGCCTTAATTATGAATAAAAATGTTTTGGTGAACTCTAAAAAGTTGAATGAAAAGAAGAGTCCTTAAACAAACAAACAAACCATGAAACCTTTCATAAATTCCTAGATGCTAGGCTGGAAAGGAGGGACCGCTGTGATCATCTGCTCTGACTTCCTATATCTCACAGGGCTAAGAAATACCTGTAAAGCTGATAAATCTAAAAGAAGCGAGACACACACACAATAAAATCAGTATGAAAAGCGAAGAGAGAGTCTTTATTAAAAGCTAATGAAGATCTTTAAAAATCTGTGGTGGTGGTTGTAACTCTTCAAAGGGTGGTATTTGTGGTTTCGTTAATGAGTCTTAGGTTAATGTTGTCCCTTTAAGGATGATGCATGCTTTCGGGTGTATGATGTACAGCAGGTGTCATCAGAGAACATACTCACATGACAGGATTGTCCAGGAAAGAGTACAACATGTACCAGTGTGGCATTTGGAAGAACGATAAACTGAAAATACTGATTAAACGGCAGCATGTTCATTGGCATTCCCAGTGACTGGTGTTCATCCCAGTCTTTTATAACCTCTTGCATAATGTGCTGTTTACTCCCTCTTCTGCATAATTAATGAATTTTTCAGATGATAATAAATTGGAAGGAATTGTAAATACTGCTAAAGACATAAAATTACCTTGAGAGATTGAAAACAAGGGCAGAAGAGAACAAAATTTGGCTTAACGTAGAACTAAAAGGGAGGGATAGCTCAGTGGTTTGAGCATTGGCCTGCTAAACCCGGGGTTGTGAGTTCAATCCTTGAGGGGGCCACTTAGGGATCTGGGGCAAAATCAGTACTTGGTCCTGCTAGTGAAGGCTAGGGGGCTGGACTCGATGACCTCTCAGGGTCCCTTCCAGTTCTAGGAGATAGGTATAAGAGCAATAGAAAGATTTGGGGCCTAAAGGAATTGGTTTGAGAGAGACTGATGAAATAACCAAATATGTATAATTTTGTTTAGCATTTGGAGCACATAAAATAAAAGGAGGGAGAGGAATTATTTGGGGTGGTGTTAGGAGTTGGTGCCAGTTGAAGAAGATGAGTGAAATTAAGACTGGGAAAGGTGGAATATTAGAGAGGGTTTCTGGCAGTGAGATGTATTAGTCTGTGGAATCATCTCTCCAGGGAAGTGATAGAAGCTCCATCACTTAATACATTTACAACTAGATTGGACACAATGCTACAAAATGTGCTGTAGGGAGCAATCCTGTCCTGGCTGGGAGATGGACTGGATGATCTAATATGTCTCTTCCATCTCTGCCTCTTGGAATAGCTTAGTGATTGCCTTTAAAAAGATGGGGAAAGCAAGTGTCACAGTGGAGTTTTGCATGCAGTAAATTATTAGTGAAATTGGCTAGTGGATTGCTTGGAAGGATGAATGCAGGCTACTCGGACCTTGCTTCTATCTAACTGCACTGCAGATTAGTTCAGTATCACATGGATTGTGTGTGCAAGCCAGGGTCTTGAATGATGGGAAATAATCAGTTTCCTGTTCTCACTCAGTTTAGCTCTTTGTTTCAAAGTCCCATGTGTCACTGCTATTAAAACCTACCATGGAGAGCCTAATGCAGACTGTAGCGAGCTAGTAAATACAGCTATGGAGTGCTCCTGAAATGTGGTGATTTAATAGTAATGGAGACTAAAGTCCTCTCTCACCTCTGAGTTTCCTCTTTGTAGAACTTCCCCACACAGAAGGTAAGCTTCCCACAATGCCCCAAACTTTTCTGGAAGGAACCACCCCTATGAGCAAGAGAGTAGTTCATATTCAGTGGCTCTTTCAGTGCTTGACCTCCCTGCTGAGGTGATAGATGAAGACATAGGCACCCACAGGGAAAAATTGGTGGGTGCCCTGCACCAACCAGTAGGTCCCCGCCCCAGCTCACCTCCGCCTCTGCTTCCTCCCTTGAGCGCGCCACCGCATCCTGCTTCTCCTCCCTCCCTCCCTCCCAGCGCTTGGGCCGCAAAACAGATGTTTCACGTGGCAAGCCTAGGAGGGGAGAGGGGAGGAGGGGGAACGTGGCGCGCTGGGGGAAGAGGCGGGGCCGTGGCGGGGATTTGGGGAGAGGTCCAATGGGGCAGGGAGGGACGGAGTTAGGGCGGGGCTGGGGGCGCGAGCACCCACCAGCGCAGAAAAAAATTGGCTCCTGTGGATGAAGATACTAATGAGTGCTGATTGCAGCAGTGGATCTTGGGATGTGGATATTTATCCACTAGGGACTGAACCATAGGATCTAGAGATGGACTCGACTTAACAGGCTTAGGCCATATCCCTGCTGGTACAGGATTGTTCCCTGTTCTACATTTATTAGAGATTTTCATCCAGTCTCGTTCAAAATGTGCAAATGAGTAAGGTTTGTTCCATTTCCTTTGCAAGATTATTCATCAGACTACTAGAGCTCCCTATCATTAGGTTTGTCATGATATTGAGCCTCAATTTTGTCTTTCATAATTTCATTCTATTGTTCCTACATCTACCCCTCTCCTTCCTTGGATTTTACACTCATCAAGTATTTCTAGACTGTTAACGCTCCCATCATCATTTGAAAAACTGTGTCCTTTTAGCTCTTTTAATCTTTCCTCATGGGTCATTCCCTCCAGTTTCTAATAGATTTCTTCCTAGTCTCTGTCCAGTTTGCAATCTCTTTATGATAGAATACTTCATGAGCATGTGCAGTCTCACGAGAGCCATGTGTGAAGGGGGCTATTACCCCAAATGTGATGCCTCTACATTTGTAGCCCCGAGTTGCATTGACCATTTTTTCCCTACCATATCTTGTATCTAGATTGACAACACAAACTCACTTTACGTACACCATCAAACATCCATCAGATAGTAATGACTTTCAGTCCGTGTAGACCAGCTATAAGCAGGTGACCTAAAGGTGGAAGGCTCCGTATCCATCACAATCCCAAACCCTCAAAACTTTCTAAAAATAAATAAATCAATATCAACGTTCTCCCTTTGTTTCGAGGCTTGATTCCTCCCTTCATTGTTCCATAACAGACTCAGTAGTAGGGGTCCAAAATGTGATGGTGCCATTATATTTAAAAGGGCCCTGCAGAAAAACAGAGACACAGAACAACATGAGTTATGAGAGTGATCTTATTTTTCACAACTTGGGTTGCTGCATAACTTATGAGCGGAGAGACAAGTCAGCAATGTGGTTGATGAATTGAAATAAAACTTGTATATTGCCCAAGGGGTGATATATATGTGGAAAGTTCAAATATGCTGAGTGGGTGAGAGTTGCAAAGCTTTTGTCTTGTTATTGTGTAGCACAGAAAGTATGTGTATAGCTCTTTCTGTTTTACGTAAGTCTTCCATATGTGATCATGCTATTTATGTGTGTGGTGAGGGAACTTAGACATAATAATGCCTTTTTTTAAATGCAGAATCTAAAGTCACACTACAAAAACTCATCAACTGTCTTATACGCAACTGGGTGAGAGGAAACTGAGCTGTGTTTAGACTGACAAATGGACTGTTTTTTTAAAAAAGTTATGTTTCTAGTTAAATCATGTATATTCCGTGGTTTAAGGTAAATACACCTCTACCCCGATATAACACGAATTCGGATATAACACGGTAAAGCAGCGCTCCGGGGGGGCGGGGCTGCGCACTCCGGCGGATCAAAGCAAGTTCGATATAACGCGGTTTCACCTATAACGCGGTAAGATTTTTTTGGCTCCTGAGGACAGCGTTATATCGGGGTAGAGATGTATATAGAGTATCATGCAGTTATGTGAGAGAGAGAGAGAGAGCTTGCATGCTAAATAGTGGTCCTAACTCAGCTAAGCACTTAAGCATGTGCAAAAGTCTCATTGATGTCAATGAGATTACTCTTGCACAAAAAACAAGGCACCTCCCTGAGTGCCTTGCTCAACTGTGGCCCTATAGGGGAGGGAGACAAGCATACAGTTGCATAAGAATTCTTATGAATGTTATTGTTTTAAAGACATTTAAGATTAGTATCAGAGGGGTAGCCGTGTTAGTCTGAGTCTGTAAAAAGCAACAGAGGGTCCTGTGGCACCTTTAAGACTAACAGAAGTATAGGGAGCATAAGCTTTCGTGGGTAAGAACCTCACTTCTTCTTGCATCTGAAGAAGTGAGGTTCTTACCCACGAAAGCTTATGCTCCCTATACTTCTGTTAGTCTTAAAGGTGCCACAGGACCCTCTGTTATTTAAGATTAGGGTGATCCAAATCAGCGGGATGAACTACTTACGGACAGAAGATCCATCTATTGTAATGTGTTCAGCATATGTTTCATCTCAGGTCGCAAGCAATGATGCTGTACCAGCCATATATAAAAATGTGTTGTGCCATCAGGTCCCGTATCTTGAATTCTAAAGTAGAAACCCATTATCTGCCTCTATTTCTGCGATAGTTGCTCTCAGCATAGGGATTTCTCAGGGCTGTCTTTTATAAAAATGTCCCCTGTACATCATAAACATCTAAAAAGATGCTGAAACTGTGAGCATCTGCAACAAACTGGCCTGACTGACTGGGGGAAATGGCCCCCAGAGCGGAGGGAGAGGTAAAACCACAGACCTCCTTCTCTGCCGTTTTAACCGGAATGGTGCCAGTTCCTATACTGAACCTCTTGCTGTGTTTCTTTGAATACTGCTCATTTATGTTCTGCTTTGATTGCTGAAACAATAATGCAGATTGAAAACAAGTTTCAAACAATTTTTATCTGTTCCTGAATTTGGGTGTAAGGAGGTGGGTATGGCAGTGAAAGTTGCTCCCAAATCTTCCTACTTGTGACAAAGATTTGGCTGTGAGCAGGGTTTTCAGGTACACACGGTCAACATTCAATCAGTGTCCCAGTTGTGTTGGTTCATGATGCCTTATTCTATTTTCCAAACACATCATGGGCTCCTCAAATATTTTTACTCTAATGAAGAGCGCATATGTTTGTGCTGGAAAATCAGGGGCATAAGATTGTTCCATAATGGATTAGACCCATTGTCGTGTGTTCTTCGCCCCGCCCCAAATGACTATATCACACACACCCAGGTCAAAAGTCATGCCACTCCCATGCCAAACCTGCCTTTGTCTTGTTCATGCTCCTGAAGTCCCAAAAGAAAGCTGCAGGGATGGCAGTGTTTTGTAGAGTATCAGAGTAATTTAGCAGGCGTATCACCCCCTGCCTTTTAGCGGAGAGATGTTCGCTAAGCTGTGAATGAAGATATGACTGCCATTTTGTAATTATTGTTAGCTCAACTGTGGATTAATTTCCCCGACTGATGTTAGAGACCTGTGTAAAGCTCTGTATGTAGATTTGTAAACTGCTTCCACTGAGGCCAATGGCAAAGACTCCTCTTGACCTTAATAGGAGCAGACCTAGACTTCATGGGATTAGTCTTGATTTACACCAGTGAAAATAGAATTAGGTCCGTAGCATCATAGAATGACTACACTTTAAACTCATGGATTAGGTTTTTTCCTTACTGCCTTAAACAGTGGGAGATGGTATTTTACCCAGATGGACAATGCTTCATTTGACACTGTAGGTGAAAGGTACTTTCCCTTTCTGTTGTGGCTTGGACTGGTGAGAACACCACTGAATCCCTAAAGCAATCAAACCTTAAATTAAGTGCTCCCAAGGACTACATGGTAAATGCATGCTCTTTAATGTACTGATTTGGCAATGGTTGCTGTAAGAATACACTTGGTTCTGTGAGTTTCTAAGTTGATAATGAATATCCATCAGAATGAAGCTATCTTAGTGCCATCAGAAATTTAATAGCCTTTCATATTCTGGAAATATCCTTTGCTTGTCTTGTGTCATGGCAGATGTATCGGAAGAACGTACAGCAAATCATCCAGAGCCTGATCCGAAAACTTGCCTCTCTTAGCCAGTATGAAGAAGTACTTGCAAAAATCAATGCAACATCCACAGATCGACTGACAGTCCTGAAGACCAAACCTCAGTCCATACAGAGGGACATAATCACTGTCTGCAATGACCCTTACATGCTAGCCCAGCAGCTGACTCACATAGAGCTGGTAAGTTGTTGCCAGGTCATTCATATATTTATTTTCCAACCACAATTTTATTCTTCCTACTTTTTGCTTCTGTTTGAAATACAAAATGGCAGAGGAAATGATTGCTTGCTTTAATTTTTTTTTAAATGTAGGAGAGGCTCAATTACATTGGACCAGAAGAATTTGTCCAGGCGTTTGTACAAAAGGATCCTCTGGACAATGACCAGGTGAATGGAGGGGAACGAGAGCAGTTGTGGAACTGGAATGGTATCCTATACTGACCCATAAGCACAATACAGGATAGTTAGAATACTCTTAACTCTAGATAGATACCAGCATGAATATGCTTGATAGCTGAACTTTTAAAAAATATCCGCTTTCGGGTTTTACTTTGTGTGGATCATTGTCCATTTAGGGAGCAAATCCAGCTCATGTTCTGTCTTTGCTCAGGCAAACAAACTCCCATTCACTTAAATTGATTTCAGTGATTTTTACACCAGCTGAGGATCTAGCCCTGGGAATGGTTTCTCTTGACCATCCGTTCTGTGGTCTATAGCCAAGATGAGATGCATTTCAACCTTTACGCTTGCCCCATCCATTATTCCCCTCCTGTCCTTTTAGGAAATTGAGCTATTTGAAAGAAACCGAGGAGGGTCAAATTGCAGTCCTTTTTGCATGTACAGTACAAGATGTATTGAAGAGAATTCTGAGTTATAGAATGAAGGGCAAGGACAAAGTGCTTTTAACTAACTGTGCTGGAGCGGTTACCTCTTTCGCTCATGTTCCGGAGATTCTTATGATCCGCATGTTGACTGTGCCATGTAATTTGTACTGTAATTACCTGTTCTCCTCAAATGTGGCAAACAGAATATAATAGCTTTTATCCAGCTGGGATTCTGAAATGCTTTTCTATAGATAATGAAAATCTCTCCACCCACTGCTACTCAGACCCTCTGGGATGAATTGTGGGAACTGTTCCAATGCACTACCTAATAGCACAGAACAGGAAAGGAAGAATAAGACTCCAGCTGAAATTACTGGGAGAATTTTAAGAAGGCAGAATGTAATCTGCTGGTTTGGCCTAGACGCTGGAATTGACATGCCAAATGAGTGGTCAGGACTCAATTTTATATCTCATTCAAAATCCAGCACCACAGTTTCCCCTTGCATTATGATTCAGCATTGCTTTAGTCCTGATTCAGCAAAGTGCTTAAGTGTCATTATTCAGCAAAGCATTTCAATGGGACATAAGCAGGTGCTTGACGTTGAGCACCTACCTGCACATGTGCTTTTCTGAATCAAGGCCTCAGAGAAATGTCACCTGCTGAGTCACCAACACCACTTTGCTGCATCTCCTTGAGTTTTCTTTGGCGATTGACCCTACTTTTACCTTATGACTGGGTGAAAGCTTAAGGTGGCCAGGTTACAGATTAGGAATCTCACTCTCTCAAAGAAGAATGCAGAATAAGTTAACGAGGTTGTGTTTTCCCTTTCTTTCTTCAGAGCTGTTATGCTGATCGAAAGAAGACCCGTAACCTGGAAGCCTATGTAGAATGGTTTAACAGACTCAGCTACTTAGTTGCTACAGAAATCTGCATGGTGAGCAAGTCCCTTTCCTTCGCACACAACAATTTTCTGTTTTTGAAACTATGAAGCATCATTAGCTTCATTACTCTCCCTTTGGCTTTCTCCCACTCTCCTACACCCCCACCATCATATGTTCTCCTTTATGCCTAGAAGAGCCTCTGTCCCATCTTGTTTATCAACCACCTTCTCTCTTCTTTAGATACCTCCTTCCACAAATCCTTCATAAGGCTCCTTCTCCAATAATTCCCCAGGCCATCACTGTCCTGAAGTTTCTTAACTCATTTGGTTTGTCTTTCTCCTCTCAGAAGTGTTTTGGAGTAAGAAATGCCACTTGCTCTATTTGTAGAACACAGTGTGAAGTTGCAGCACCTACAGAAGAGATGTTTAACAATAGTGTCATCCCTTTTTGGAGTCCAACAGAGGTCTCCCTTTCCTGCTAAAGAATAACACTATTATTTGTGTCTTGCAGCCTGTGAAGAAGAAGCACAGAGCAAGAATGATAGAATATTTCATTGACGTGGCCAGGGAGTGTTTTAACATTGGCAACTTTAACTCCTTAATGGCGATTATTTGTGAGTATAAAGGCTGGGGATTTATGGGAGAGTTTTTCCTTGTCTTTAATCTAAAGCTTAAAAAACCCCCATCATTTGGATGCTTAAATATGGGAGCCTATTCTCTAGTTACAGTACCCAGCAGGGTGGGAAGGGAAGGAAATGATGGAGAGTAGATAAATATCTTTGTTATATTATACATTTATAAAAGATTGGAAAAGAGTGTTCTAGTTCAAGCTACCGTTACCTTCAATTACACCATTAAAAAGAGAGGACGAGAGAGATGACTTAGTGTTTAAAAGACTCATTGGATGATATATGCTTCAAAAAGCTCAGTACCCTCCAACCCCATTCCCTGGAGCATACTGGCTTCTCGGCAATGGTCCTAATCCTCCTGATCAATGGTATTACTCATAGGGGTAAAATTATTTTTATGCTCAAGTGTTTGGAGTAGTGGGGTTGAACCTATCCCCATTTTGAAGTAACTCAAAATTCCTGTTGACTTCAGGAGGAGTTGTCGTCGTCTCAGGCTGCACTGACCATTGTATATAATAGTCAAAGATACCCTATATTGAAAGAGTATAAAGGTGACCCTTCACTTAGCCTCATTGCATCTGCATAGGGGAGGTGAGATGTAGCATGGGCAGCCCCTACTTCTAGATTTCCAGTGAGGGGTCTATCTGTTCTGTACGACATAGCTGATGTTGCTTGGCTTGATGACTGCATTTCATGCAATAGAAGCCCATAGACTTGTATTCAGATAATTTACTGACCACACTTTAAGGAGAATAATGAGGTTGCCCTCAATTTTTACACTGTAACTTTTCAGATCTCATCACCCACTTTTTTAGTAAACTCTCATCCCAAAGTATCATAATGGGATACCTTTTATTAATCTCCTACCCTTATTGGATGTGGTCTGGGGTTAAAATACATGGAACCCATCCCTAGCCAGACAGGGAAGAATAAAGATCTATCAATAACATGTAGAATTGATGGGTACTGCTGTTTCTGTTATACTGTAAATATATTGGTAGTAAAAATACCTAGAAATGGCCATATCTCCTATGAAAAGCCTTCTTTTGTTAATAGCACTTTCATTGTAGAATTACTTTGCATCTTAGTTACTTTGTTTTTCTTACACTAGTTTTGTTCTATTAAATTTTTAAATTGTCTTTCTCTTATAAAGCTGGTATGAACATGAGTCCGGTCTCCCGGCTAAAGAAGACCTGGGCAAAAGTCAAGACGGCCAAATTTGACATTCTTGAGGTATGTTTAACTTATACGGGGTCACACTGCTGTCAACAGAGTGTAGGTTTGACTGTTCTGGAATGTGAGTCTTACTGGGTCCTGTCCTATTGGATATTGAATGAAATTTTATGTGTGCATGTCCCTAGTGCAAATTCATGCACTCTGTTGGAGTCCTTCAACTGACTTCTGGCCTCTGTTAATTCCTGCTAGGTCCCTTTCGGGTTTAGAAGAGCCAGCCGCTCAATATACCTTTGCAGTTTTATTGCAAAACCTACTTGCCAACTGGAACTAGTTGAAATTTTTTCAATTGGAATTTGAAATTGTGGGTAATTCTTCTTAGTTTAGAGGTGTGCAATAGGGTTAGGGTTGTGGTTGTGGTGGGAGAGTAAATAAATCAAGAAAAATTCTGCTTTCAAATCTGAATGGTAGAATTTAACCCTTAAGGGTGTGTGTACACTAGAGTTGGGAGGTTTTTGTATCTCAAGTTCATTGACTGCTAATGAACTCAAGGTAGCTAACACATTTGTAGAGGGCAATGTGAGCATTCTAGGTTACAAATTTGTGTGTTACCCTAGGGATTCAGATTTGCTGTTACCAATGTGTTAACTATCTTGAATTAATTGGCAATCCAGTTGAGATTTTTCAAACAATTTGTATGGTAGAAAATGTGATTCTCAGTACATGTGTGCAACTCCTATTAATCTCACAGCAAGTTACACACACTGGAAGAGCCGAATATTGGTCTCATGATTTGAGACCCATTGTATGGCTCTGAGAGCAGAATTTTAGCCTTGGAATTCGAGTTGATAGTACAGGTGTTTTTTGAGAGGAAGTGTAACAAGTCTGACTGATGCACAGTATTGCTTCTATGAAAGCCTGATTTGTACTTGCTCACTGGGCATTCTTTAAAAGTGAGTTTCCATGTGTAAGGATCTCACAGAGCAGTAGATTTGTTTTAGCTGTACTTTAAAGATGGCATTTGTGATGCAATTCAATAGACTTCTTGGGTTCTAAACTTAGCCTCTCTAGTGAAAAGCACTGTACATGTATTGGCACTAAATCTCTGAAGGTCATTCTTTAAATTTCTTCCCACTTCTAGCATCAGATGGACCCTTCTAGCAATTTTTACAATTACCGAACCGCTCTGCGTGGAGCAGCTCAGAGGTCCTTGACGGCGCATAGCAACAGAGAGAAGGTAGTTCGTGAATCACTTAGATTAACAAGCACATTTCATTACTGTCCATTTGCTATGTGGTGAGCTGTTCTCGAGCTATTCAAATTCTAAGGCACCAACCTCAGTCAGCTTCCTTTAAAATATGTGCCTCAACATTGGGTCTCTGTCCACCCATGAGGCTTGTGTAGTGGATCACCAAGAACAAGACTTTATCCTCTGGTATGGTATCTGAGAACAGAACAGGGAAAGAAATGGGAAATCTTACGGGATTAGAGAGCTTGGGATAAAGATCCTTTCACCTCATGATTTCAACTGGAAGCCCAGTCCAGGTTGGTACTGACTGAAAGGGTTTACTATCTTCATATCCTAAATGAAGTAGGATTAGTGGTCTCAGCACAGGTCCCCGTGGGTAGGTGCCTACATCCGAGAGAACATCACGAATGGCACTTTGGTTCCATTGTCAGCAGTCTAGGTGGAAAGGCCAAGGTTTGAAAGGAAGAGTGGCTGAGCTACTGTGTTGTCCTTATTTGTTGGTCCTTCCAGATCGGAGCCGAGGAGCAATAGTGGGGCAGTGTGAGGAAACATGCACTGGTGCCACTCATGCTGTGTGCCACCCTCTAGATGAAATTCAGTCTCAAGGAGTTTCAATCTGACTCCTTTCATGAGCATTTCATACACTATACTTTTTTTTTTTTTTAATTGCCTCCAGTGATTTTTCTTCCATTCCCCACTTCCTCTGGACACCAGTGTTTCTGTGGAAGGGAAGGAGATCTGGGAGAGGACCTTTCGGTACCAGCACCTCCAGGGAAAGCCAGTTAGCATATCTGCAGGCAATGAATGCTAGTACAAAGGTGACTAGTCTGAACCTGAAGAGCCCTTAGAAATGTCATAGGTATTGGAGGCAGAAGGCTCTCTTGAAGGCATTCCATGCTATTTGCTATTTACACTGAGAGAGGCAGATTCATGTTAATGTAGGTCTTGAACAGGCAGAAAGAAAGTGGAAATTTTGATGAGTGCCCCATAGGGACTGGTAAACATGAGAAAAATAAATAATAATTTAATGCAGGGGTTCTCACGACCCCAGGAGGGGGGACTGAAGCCTGAGCCCACCTGAGTCCTGCCACCTGGGAGGGGGAGACCAAAGCCCAAGGGCTTCAGACCCAGGCAGGGGGCCTGTGACCTGAGTCCCGACACCCAGGGCTGCAGCCCTGGGCCTCCCAGCAAGTCTAAGCCAGCCCTACCCACTTTGAGGTCCCGACCCACAGTTTGAGAACCACTGGGCTAGTGGATGCACAACAGGCTTTACTCTTATTCTTTTAAAAGTGGCTTATTTAATATTTTTTTAAACAACTTAAAAACCCCACGAAGAAAATGATTTCTATCTACACGTCTGTCTTGCCATCTCTGTTTTGCCTGCAGTGGCAGACACAAATATCCATTTTACACTGCTGCTGTTTTTTTTAATTCCTCTTCATTCTGCTTTACAAAAGGATCAATTTTTGAGAGATTCTTTGCAGCAAAATAACAAACAAACAAAAAAACAGGAGGAGAGTGCAAGCAGTTAGATGGACTGAGGCTTTTCGGATGAAAGACACTAGAGGGAAAAACTCAATGTGTATCTTTCACACATTGCCCTGGGTCAAAGATATATTAGACGGAAAGTTTGCTTCCTGCTTAGTACCATTGTAGCTGTTTTAAAGTGCTGTGTCTCCTTGGGCTTTGGTAAAAACAAAAAACTGTTTGTTTCAGATCCCATGGGATTTTATTTGTGTTCATATTAAGAAGTGCTGTGCTCCACAAATAGTCCCATTGATCTCAGTGGGATTATAATGCTGGTCCGGGTCCTCCTATGCACATGTCCACCCATATAGATCATATCGAAGCCCAGTTCCCTCACTGATTTTGCATGACCACGTTTGTCCATGTGGGTCAACTTGCAGGATCAGAGTCGCCAGTAGCATAATAAGATCCAGAAGGATTAATTTTAATAATAATGCTATAGATGAATGAGAATAGGAAGAAAATGCTGCCATTGTATTGCGTATCATTCAGTTTTACTTTCCTCTTCTCTTGTTGTGAAATGGGGATTTGGGCAGGTGGGATGGAAATTGTGTAAAGATTACCCTGTTCCAGTGTTTGACTCTGCCTAGGGTAAACCACAAACACTTGTGTCCTAAACCCCAAATGTTTGTGTTTGGAATGTCTAGACTAGCATTTCTAGTCCACTAGTCAACTCGAGTCAAAATGGGGAACACAAGCGTGAATCTAGACATTCTTCTAAATGTCTCTTCTCTGCATGACCTTTACCAGTTCAGCTTTAAAGGTGCCTTGCTGGGGTTCATTAGTGTGAATAGCCAAGAATAACAAAGTATCCTTGTGACCTAGTCAGGTTAGGCCAAGAATCCTCTCTTGAAACACAAGAGTAGCTGTAACATTACTGAGAAATGGAGGCAAAGAAAGATACAACCTCTTCGCAATAAACCAGTGCTTGAGAAATAACCAGGACTTGGACATACATTAATGCAGAACCTTTGTTGCATCCCTTGAATTTCTCTTGGAAAGGAGCCAAATAGCTTGCTAACCTACCTCCACTTAGAGGCAAGTTACTAAATAATTCATCAACTTCTTATAATATTGGCTCTGCATGTCAGGATTAATAAACCCGATCTTCGTGCTTATAGAATAAATTTAACTATAAGGCAGGATGATACTTATACGTTCTGCTCGCTCATGCATATTTTGCACTTAAAAATAAAATATGGGTTTTGAGAGCTAAGAGCCTGTTTGAATACAAATCAAGGTGTAAAATCCTGCATACATTATGTAGATTCAGGAATCCAGAGAGTTTATTCCTATATATTTATTTGTAGAGCTGAGTGAAATTTGGAAATTCCAAATTTCCACAATTGTTTTTGTCCCAAGTTGGGACAAAAAAGTTCAGAATTTCTGTTATGATCAAACTTAGAAAATTTTTTGCTAAAGAAAACATTTTGACATTCCCAAAATCAAAATGTTTCATTTTGGTTTATTGAATTGACCCGGAATCTTCCCCCCCTCCCCCATTGTGGTGCATGGCCTCATGGGAGCTGTAGTTCAGGACCCTGGTGCCACCATTCTCCCAAATGGGCCAGGTTCCCTAGCCAGACCTACATCTCCTTTGATGCACCCAGTCTTGTGACTCCAGCGATGTGCCACGGAAAGCTTGGTCATAAAGAAATCTGTATTGTATTATGGCAGATTTAGTCCTCCAGGGAGCCCAGCCCAATCTAAAGAAAGAGAGCCCCATAGGGCAATAGTTCTGTTGAATTGTTTCAAAACTAAACTTTTTGGGTTAGTTCAACAAAATGAAATTTTCTGATTTGGATCAAACTGACCCACAACAAAGTTCAATTTTGTTCAGTTTTCCCATGGAAAAGTTTTGATTTTTCAGGAACTGCATTTTCTGTCAGGAAATCATTCCTGACTAGCTCCATTTATTAGCCATTGGCTGAAACAGAGTCATAGGAGCCTTTATAGAAGGATGGAAATGTAGGGCTGGAAGAGACCTGTTTTTTGTGAGACAGGACCAAATATACCTAGATGATCCCTGACAGGTGTTTACCCTGTTATTAAATCTCCGATGATGAGGATTCCACAATGAAAGCCTATTCTAGTGCTTAACTATCCTTATAGTTGGGCAGTTTTTCCTAATAACTAATCTAAATCTCCCTTGCTGCAAATTAAATCCATTACTTCTTGTCCTACCTTCAAAGGCGATTGAGGGGCATAGAGCAGAGTCTATAGGAAAAACTATTCCTCTTTGGTTGCAGAAGTGACCTCCATACGGCAACACTACCATCAGCCCTTTGGGCTTTATCACTGTTGATGTGTTTTTTCAGCTCTCCACAGCATTCTGACTTGGGCATTAACATCCAGATACCTGTTTATAATGCACAAACAAGAAGTGAGGTACCTCTGAATGTATACATTCTAGAGTCTGCAAGCATGGGCGAGGAAAGGTCAAACTAATGAGGGCCACTATAACAGAAACGGAGCACGTTAGGCAGACAGCTGTCACTCCAGAGGTAGTGAATGTACACTGTGTGCTCAGTTGACAAGTATGGCCATGAAAACAGATAGATTAACTGCAATTCTGAGAGCGCTAGAGGCTTTCCAGAGACACAGTGGATTGAAGGAGTCTGGGACAAAGAAAGGAGGTGGAACCGAGATGAAACTAAAGAGACTAGACTGAGTGGGGTGATAACTGTCTTTACTTCATGTATTCTAAAATGCAGCATGCCCATAAGATGAAAGGAATACTTGCAGACTTTGCCTTTTCAGTATGATGTTTAGTTTTTATACAAGGTGATTTAATTTTTCATAAATGTGGTACTACTGTTGTTTCTCGATTCTGTGTCCTACTGAAGGTGGACTCTTGTTCTTTCTTTAGATCGTGATACCTTTCTTCAGTCTCTTAATCAAAGACATTTACTTTCTCAACGAGGGCTGTGCCAATCGCCTTCCAAACGGCCATGTCAATTTTGAAGTGAGTAGAACATTTTATTTAGAACTGGATATTACTTAATTGCCACTCCTTTAACTCCCTGATCAGAAAACATAACCCAGTTTTTGATCCTGCTTTCATTGGGAACAAAATTAGGCCACAACTTTAGTACGATTACCAGTTACTACTAGAGATGGTCAGAAATCTTGATGGAATGCTTTTCTGTCAAAAAATACAGATTTGTCAAAATCAAAACATTTTGTAGAAATGTGTCGATGTTGCCAATTTTTAGATAGGGATGATGGAAAAGTCACAATGATCAGTTTTGATAGTTTCAATTCATTTTATCTAAACTTAAATATTATATTATATTAATTTAACTATTTATATATTTTAATATACTAGAAGTAAAACTTCTATTTTGCTGAAAATATTGATGTTTCAGCCTTTCTTTCCAAATTGGAACAAACTTTTTGAAACATCAGAATTTCCCATGGAATGGAAATTCTAGTTCCCAACCATCTTTAGTTGCTACGTTCCACTGCTTGCTGGGGTGTTGTATTAGCTGCGTGGTACAAGTCAGTCTTTCGGGGGTTCTGCTTTTTAAATTCTCCGTGTGGTGTGAGCGTGTATACATGATCGCAATATATTAATATTCTGCACACATACTTTCTACTTGCAGGAAATACTATAGCACATAGACGCACATTAGTTTCAGTAACCTTTTCTGAACCTGAATCGTATGATCTGGAATGCCCTTGTGTTTAAGGTTGATCAAAAAACTTTTTAAATGAAACATTTTACTGTTGGAAAATGATGTTTTGTCAAAACTGGAATTTTACACGTGGAAATATCTACTTTAGCAGAACTTTCCATCATGGGAAAAATCTGAACTTTTTGAGTCAACAAACTGAAACTAAATATTTGAATTTGGGAACATCAAAATGTTCGGTTTGGATCAAAAATGTCAAAATGAAACATCCAGACACTTCCAAAGTGGCTTTTTTTCTAAACACTTCGTTCTGCAAAAGGTTGTGATATTTTAATATGGGCTTTGTCTCAATTTGGAACAAAAAATAAATGTCTAAATATTGGAATTTCCCCAGGAACAGAAATTCAGTTTTTCCACTCCTCTTGTGTTACTGCTTGAAAGTCTGGCTGGAAATTAGCCTAATTTAAACCCAGATTCATTTATCTATGTTCAATCAAGCAGATTGCTAAAATTCATACGTCTTGTGTTTTTGTTTGCCCCCACTCCCCATTTATAGAAATTTTGGGAGTTAGCGAAACAAGTGAGTGAGTTTATGACATGGAAGCAAGTGGAGTGTCCGTTTGAGAGGGATCGGAAGATCCTGCAGTACTTGCTCACTGCCCCGGTCTTCAGTGAAGATGGTAAGGAATACACTGTGCTCTGCTTTTCAAATGATTATGTGCCAAATATTGCTCACTCTCTTCCTGTGTTAAGTTATCCCTTTGATGAAGGACGACCTAGTCCTGGAACACAAATCTAAACATGATCTATAAGTTACAGTGGACCCACAGAAACACAGGGAATAAAAGTTACCTTTTGAAAGTGTGTTTGTTCTCTGAAACGTGGCTTTGGCCCCTTTTCCTGCTTTAAAATAAAAGAATATTTTTAAGTAATGGAAAAACAAATAAGAATTGGGAAGCAAGTCCACAAAAACATAATCCAAAGTGTATGTATTTGCTTTGCCTTTAAGAAGGCTTTCACCTAGGGGATGCTGCTAGAAAAACAATTTGGGACTCTGCCTTTAGTTCAAAAAGCAATATTGCTCTGAGCTCAAACCTTTCTTTTGCAAGTGTTCGCTTCTATCTTCCTATGTTTTAAGTTTCCTCAGCTCTTCTTCTTTTCCCTGAGGATAGTCTTTGTTCTCATGTACTTTTTGTTAGTATTGACTGAATGCAATTGTGAGTGACGATGTACTTGGTAATGGAACTATGGAGCCATAATCTGATGGATGGCTAATATGAAGAGATTTTATTTTGCTGCAGGACACTGTAGGAGAATGGTGAATTTTTAAAATGCCAGTAGCACTAATATGTCATTCTTCCCTCTGATTGCAGCACTTTACATGGCTTCCTATGAGAGTGAAGGTCCTGAGAATCACATTGAAAAAGACAGATGGAAGACTCTAAGGTTTGTGTCAAAGGTTATTGGCATCAATAAATCAACAGAGTGAGATGTAATTCTAGCATCGGACAGTTAAAAACCAAATGACACATTATATGCTTCAACAGATGGGACAGAGTATCAACTTAAAACGGTCTCTGAGCTTCTGGATTTTCTGGAAGAATTAGTACAGCCACTTCTTATTTATCTTGCCCCAAAGGGATTTGGAATGCAGCTTAATTTTAAATTCGGATATCCTGCCCAACTCAGTTTAGAAAAACCTCTCTGAAGTTTTAGAAAGCTTTTCTCGCTGATACTGTGAGCTCAGTTTTTCAAACAGAGGTGCCTGAGTTAACTGTCCCATTCTGAACCTGGGCTCTCAAACCTAGAGAGAGTTTTTGGGTAACTCCATGTGAAGATGGATGACTTAACTTAATTAATTAATAAATATATATTAATAAATGGAGATATACCTATCTCCTAGATCTGAAAGGGACCCTGAAGGGTCATCAAGTCCAGCCCCCTTCCTTCACTAGCAGGACCAAGTACTGATTTTGCCCCAGATCCCTAAGTGGCCTTCTCAAGGATTGAACTCACAACCCTGGGTTTAGCAGGCCAATGCTCAAACCACTGAGCTATCCCTCCCCTTTGGCATCCAGGTAGGAAAACAGAATTTGGGATGTCTTATACATAGCTGCTCCTCTGCTGCTGCTATAACAAATGTAGTGTGTTCATTCCCTTTCGTATCCTTATTCACGGAGAGAGGGATGGACAGGGCTGTAGCATTTTGGCAGCTGCTTTAAACTAGGCCAACAGTTCTCAAACTTCATTGCACCGGGACCCTCTTCTGACAACACAAATTACTAAGTGACCCCAGGAGGGAGGACCGAAGCCTGAGCCCACCCAAGCGGCAGGGGCCAAAGCCAAAAGCTGAAGCCTAGGGGCTTCAGTCCTGGGTGGGGGAGTGGGCCTGTAACCTGAGCCTAGCTGCCCAGGACTGAAGATCTCGGGCTTCGGCCCCAGGCAGTAAGGCTTGGGGTTCGGCCTGGGCCAGTGTAACACCAGCTCTAGTGACCCCAATAAAACGGGGTCGCGACCCACTTTGGGGTCCCGACCCACAGTTTGAGAACCGTTGAACTAGGCAATAACCTTATTGTAACGTTAGACGCAGGGCCAACCTTAAGGATAAGCAACTGCTTGGCAGCCTCAGCAACTCATAGCTCACGCTAGTTTCTCTGGTAGTAGAAGCAGAGGGGAAAGCTCACAAAGCCTGTTGTGGGGTGGGCGGGTTGTTGTTGTTTTTTTTTAAAGCTGTTTCTAGTCCCATCACCTCACCCCCAATTCTTTCCAGCGGCAAAAGAACCCAGGACTCAATTTTCTCCCGTATGTCCCCTGGCAGTACCTGCCTTCCTCACTTGTGGTCCCGCAGAGCATAAGGCCATCTCTGGTGTAATACATTTACTGCTCTTGTCCACTCTTAGGGTCCCAGTGGGCGTACTAGAGAGTATTCTGCAGCGTAGAGTTCTGTATGGTTTTGTTTCCGACGTAAGCAGATGGTTGCTGTTCAGCTGGCTTCTTCTGTAGGCACGTTTTTCTTCTCACTTGTGCATCATGGGAGACTTAACAGCTCAGTGGGACTAGTGCCAACCCATTGGGGAGGGAAAGCTCTTACTCCGCAAATGGATGGCTGGGGATGCACACACCCAGTGCTGATTATACTCAGACAAAACAACAGAGAAAGAGAGAGTCTGGCCTTGAAAACCTGCCAGAACACGGGATAAGAATGCAGAACACTGAGGTCAGCGTTATGGGAGACAGTCTGAGCCTATCTGAGGATAGTTGCATCATTGTAATGAATGCTGCTATTTACTCTTCTCTCTCTCTCTCTCTCTCTCTCTCTCTCTCTTTAGGTCAACACTTTTAGGCAGAGTTTAACATGTGAGATGCCTGCTGCTCCTGCCGCTTCTGTGTGATGTGGACTAGGAAGGGACCCGGTTTGGTTTATTTTGTGTGTGTACTGAATGGCATCGAAGTGATGGGAACTGTGCAGCCAATTGAGAAGACATGTCAGCAAAGATAAAAACAAGTTAACTCAAGAACAAACAAGCACCTTCTCAGATCAGACAGATCAGGTTAAATCACAACTCGCTTGGCTATTGATTGAGGACAGGAATGACAGAATCCTTTTGAAGATCTCAAAATTCCTTGTATGAATCGTTTCATAACACCTGGATGGGATTTTTCTCTTTGTTTTGTTGGCGCGTGCTGCTACTAAGACTTTCATGGTTTGGTACTGGATTATAGGGCTTTCCATTCCTTCAGCTGAATCCCAAATCTGCATTAGAAGAACTTCCACTCCCAATACAGCCAGGAGCTCAGCTTGCGTCAGCATTGCCAAGAAGGGATAGGACTGGATTTAAAAAAAAGCAAAAAACTGGCTGCTGTGGGGACTCCTCCTCCCCCATTTTAATGATAGTTATTTTTGTTTTGTTTTGTTTTTTGTTTTTCCATACAGTTTTTGAGTTGGCTGCTGGTTGGCAAACTCATTGTCATTCTAAGTTATATTTTAAAAAAAGTAATAATAGAATCAGTGCTGTGGTAGGAAATTCAGGCACTAGAAAAATACAGTAACTATGTAGCTGGGACTATCTTACATCTTCTAGTAAGGTGCTTTGGTTTTTTCTTTCAACTGTTTACCACCTTTTTCTAGACATTCTTATATTTTTACTGTAGCCTTTTGTTACTCTAAATTTCCATCTTGATGACTACTTCCTGTATTAAGTTGAGCAATCTGATTGCTTTTGTTTTCTTGAATTCTACTTGTGAAACCACTGCACAGGCTGCATTACAAATAATATCAAATTCTGTGTTATTTAAGTCGTCATTTTTACTTATTTTTTTTTTTTTGGTAACAACTGGAGTATGTAATCCAGTTTGACTGAAATGGTAAGATGCCAAGAAACAAAAAAAGATTTCTCTTTGACTAGCTGTGAACAAAACCAATCTCCTTTGTGTTTGCTTCCTGGATTATCATTGTTATGACTGTGAAATAGCTCACTTTGTTACACATCTAATAGGTCTGTTGTCACTCCAAATACTTACCCACTGTATTTATCCTAGGAAAAATCCTGGGGAATAAAGAGAAACTGTAGATTTAGTCTGCCCTGGATGGGAAGTCACATGCTAAACAAAGGGACAGGTTTGTAAATACCATGCCACTATTTAAAAAATGGAAAAAAATAAAATCATGTATTTATGTTGCACTGCATCTCTCTAGACTTTCAGATGTGTCTACAGTGTGCCCTTCTAAGCTACCAATATAGGACCTGGCTTGGGACAACATTGAAATATGTGCTTCAGTCCATCCTGATTCAGACAAGCAATGAAACACATGCACAAGGATAAGCACATGTATAAGCACCGTTTCTGGATAGGGAAGTTGTCCTGAATTGCCAGCTGCTGAATGGTACAAGGTGTTGGAAAGGACTGATTGGTTTATTTTAATGGGGCCAGATATTAAAATGCAAGGAACTTAGGTGGTGAAGGGAGGGTTTTTGGAGAGGGTTGGTGGGAAGAGGGAGGAAGATATTGGATCTTTCCTATTAGTCTGTCTCTCTTTTGTTCATTCCTTCAAGCAGGGGCGGTCTCTGCTGAGACTAGCAAACATAGCTTCCAGCCTGTTTTGTCAGGACTTCTGAGGAACCTTGAAATGTCCAAGGCATTTTATATTTCTAATGTTAGAATATTGGGAACACTGTTACAGTCTTTCCTTTTTAAATACAATGACATGGCGATGTGATCATAAGATACTTAAAGGAAGGAAGTTTCCATGTTGAAACACTTGCTGCCCGCAGACACCCACTCTTTATTTGGTTTTGATGGCAGGAAAAGGCAATTGTGTAACACAGCTAGACTGCTGGGCTGGCGTAGACATGCATTTCTAATGTATGCAGTTGGAATGAAGCCTTTGTAAATAAAAGAAGAAATAGCATTAAGCAACGTCGGCCTGAAGCGTGGGCTCCGTGTTGTGTATGTGTGGTGTTCCTATTGTGGAAAGGCAGATGCTATTAACCAGGAGGCTGGGCCTCGCTGCCCTGATGGCAGAACAGCAGGTGCAGCGGCCTGGGACTCTGAAGTAAACGTGGATGCAAATTCCACCGCCCCAGGCAAACTGGAGGCTGCTTATTGTGAATGTTAATGAACTTTAGTTTTTGATGATAGGGATGCGAGTCTCATCACTTTCCCTTCTCCTCCCATGCAGCTCTGCTGTTCCCATGTGAAAGGCAGAGAATGCCCTGGATGCAATGGAAAGGGGAGGTGGGGTGAATGCCACTCTTAAAAAATGGTAATAGGAGGAGGCAGCTGAGGAGTTGGGCTCTAAATGCAGCCTGGGCTCTGTGGACACAACTTCATCAGCTTTCACAGGAGTTGTGCTCACTTATGCCCCAACTGAATTTCGCCCACTGGCATTTTAACGTTCCCAAATCCAACACCATTGGATTGACTATGAGGTATGGAGAGCCCTGACATACCAAGCTAAGGTTAGCCCCATCCTTAAAATATTGAGTTCTTTCAAAGGGATGCTAACCTCTGGTCAAGCATTGCACACTTGGCTAATGAGTACTGGTGAGTGGCTGGAGGGGAAAGAGACGGAGAATCTTCCTTTGGCAGTGGCCAACTCCTGATACTTCAGAAACAGGTGGATCATCCTGATCTTATGGCGCTTGGCTAGCAGAGCAGGAGTTTTCAAGTCATCAGACTACTCAAGCACCTGAAATGAAATGCTACACACCTCTGAAAGGTGAATAGTTCTCAAAACTCTCACTTAAAGCCACTGAATCCAGAGGAACTATATTCACTGAGCAGTCCACCAGCTCAAAAGGGCAGAGTTGTGGAAAGGGAGTGAGAGCAGCACACAACTTACAGTGAAATTACAGGGGTGATTTATCTGGAACCTGGATATCCATTCTCCAGTAGTGCCAGTGGGGCTAAGATGATTACCAGGGCCTTCAGGGTCCATAGACAGCAGTTTCTCCAAAAGGGAACCTGTCATTTGACTGATGGAGCACGTGGTGACCCAAAAAAAAAACAAAGATAAAGCTAAGTCCCTTGCTTTGGATGCAGACTCAGCATTGACATGAATGTAGGCATCATCTGTTGTGTGTAATAAACGGTGAGAAGCTTGTTTTATAGTCTCCATCTGTGATCAAGCCCGCAAGAGAAAATATATCTTTGATCAGCATGTGGGATAAGACCATGCACCACTGTTTCTCTTGCGACTCCCAAGACATCTAATCTTGACAACGATTGAACTAAGATTCCACCGAGAATTAAAAGATGCATCATTTTAGGTAAGAGTCAAAATGGTATCAGCCTTGCGAGAACACTCTCAGTAGGGTTTTCTCTACCACCCAGGACTGTAGCATCTAAATGCTTTCTAAATTAATTAGTGATGCAGAGTGAGCTTGCTAGTGTACCGCACTGAGAGGTCTGCTCTCTTCCTTTCCCTCTAGAAGAAAACTCCTTGGGTTGAACCAGTTAGACCATGCCCCGTTAGTTCCCCCTCGCCTCCTCCCAATCGCTTCTTCCTGGTTACGGAGGGAGTCTTCTCACACAAGAGGGCCTTGCAATGGGGCCGGAAGGGAGTCAGACTCTGGATTAGGCTGCTGTCAAAGAGCTCATTCCAGACCCTAACCTGTCTCTAGCAGCACTCACTCATTGGCTGTGGATTGCTTCCATTTACAGCCATGCGCTTTTAAACCAACCAATCTGATTTTTACCTCCCCTGTGGATCTCACTCCCTTTTCATATTTTGATCGTAAGAGGCTCAATTCAGCTCTCATTAAAATCAATACCTTTGCTTCTAATTGAGAGCAGCCGCAGACTCCAAATCTCTTGATTAACATGGTTAAAAACCCAGTAAATATTTTCTAAGTAGTTCAAGGAGTTTAGGCCCTGATTCAACAAGGTGCATAAGCGCACACGTATCTTTAAGTGTAGGCATGGGCACAGTGAGGGCAATGCTTCAAAACCTGACTGAATCAGGGCCTTGCGGCCTCATCCAAAGCTCTTTGACGTCGATGAAAGCGAGCCCATTGAGTTCACTGGGCTTCACCGAAAGGCCTGAGATACTTGGAAAACCACTGAGGACCAACACTGCGATCCTTCACCAAGCCTGAGTTAGGCGCCTAGACTTAATATACACTGAATGGAGAGAGGTAGGTGCCCAAGTATGCAATCCATAAAAGCCAGCAGGCAAGGCAGGGAGTGGCCTAAATCAGGCAGTGGGAGATGCTGAGGACAGAGGTGAGTGCTAAGCCCCACCCCCTCTCTGAGATAGGTGCTTGGAGTCGGGCAGCTTATCTGGAGGAGGAGGCACTCACCTTATACCTTTTAAAAGCCAGTGGTTCGAGCACTTGCCTGGAGACCCCGGCTCTCTGCCCGAGGGGGAGAAAGGATTTGAACAGGGGTCTCCCACCTCTCAGGAGCATGCTTTCACTGCTGAGTGCTGGGATATTCTGAGGTGGGGCTCCCTCATCCTCTCCTGATGAATCTGTTCCATAGGTGAGCTGTTCCACCTCCACCTTCCCCTGCTGCCAGGAGGCAGTCTCTGCCTATGCCTACCAGACAAGTCACATGTGGGGCCTGAGGTAGCCAAATGCCAATCTCTCCTGGTTGTGACTCGCTGTGGTGCTTAAGTGGGAGATAGGTGGCTGGATGCCAAGAGGGAGGTGGCGGTGCACACACCCAGAGGCAGAAGCACAGGCGTGTAGGGAACTTCGAGTTTGAAAACTAGGATGCAACAGGAGTTTTGTGGATCACAGTGGAGCCAAAACTGGGATTTAGGCCCCTAAACCCAAGAGTTAAACAGCTGAGTACCTCTGCGGACCTGGGCCTTAGCGTCTGAACCTGCATCGTGAGAAGTCACTGGAAGCTTTCCCACTGACTTCAATGTATGCAGGATGAAGCACTTAATGAAATTATCTCCCTTAAAAAAAATTATTCAAGGTAGAGGCCAGGTGGAATAATATATGTGGTCCCCTGACTCCTTCCTCACCTTTCATGGGTTATTTTCAAAATGGAATATAACTGAAATGTTTAAGTTAACCAAGAACAAAGCCGGACAGCTGCTATCTACCTACCTATCCTAGGTACTGGTATAGCCTGCAGTAGACTCTCAGTACCTGACATGCTCTAATCTATCAATTCTCCCAATGGCCCTGAGGGGTAGGGAAGAGCGCCCACCCCCTTCCGCTATCTTCTGACACAGCATAGCCAGAGGCTAGCGACCGGTAAAGCACATGTCCGTGGAGAATGAAAAGAGCTATACAGCTGCTCTGTTGTGACACAGCTGTACAAAGGGAACAGGGCCCCACTCAAGGTCAGTGCTAAAAGGCCTATTGACTTAAGTGGGAGCAGAGCTCAGTTAGGCCAAGACTGAGTAGGGCAAAACCAGGTGAAAATACTGCTCTCCCTTGTCAAGCATCAGTGAACAAAAACCAAATACACTGGGTTGTTAGCAAAATTGTTGGCCAAAGTTCACTTCCAACAGTGGGGCCTGCTATATTGCTTTCCAAACACTCCACCACAGAGGTTCATGGCATGAGCTTTCTCTCCACCCTTTACCCTCCCCCTCCCCTTGTTAAATGAGGGGGAAATGAGCCAGAACTGGGTGACTCATGTGGGAAAGGGAGTTCAAAGAAACACACCTTGCCTCAACCAGACAGGTAGGGCCACGCTACACCTGCGTGACCCGGCTCTTTCTAAAGCTTGAACTAAATGCACAGAGAGGTTTTCAAAAGCGTGTGGGGGAGGCATTCCATTCACCACTTGTATACTCCTTTTGTCTTGTTGAATTGAACCACAGGACAAGTGTGTGTGTGAAACAGGCAAACAGGCACACCTGGCCAAAGTCTGGTTCGTTGGGCTTTATTTTGCTGGAGGAGGGTTTACTTTTTCTCAAGGACACCCCAAGATATGCTAACATGTCTCCTTCACAGAGAGTCAAAATCCTGAAATGACTCAGCCCAATGGATAGTTATACTTGGTATAAAGCAAAGCAGAACGCAGCCTACTGCATACAAAAATACAGATGACTGTGCTGTTTGTTTCAATGCTTATGCTGAAACTGTTCTTCAGCAGGTAGGGTGACCAGATGCCCCAATTTTATAGGGACAGTTCCCTATATTTGGGGCTTTGTCTTATAGCTGCCTATTACCCCTACACCCTGTGCTGATTTTTCACACTAGCTCTCTGGTCACCTATCAGCAGGAGCCAGTGGAATGTGGAAAATGTGAATTAAAGCTGGTGGCTGGTTTGTTTCTTCAGGCTGAATGAGGGTTTCCTTAGAACTTCCCGTCCCTGCAGTTTTCTGACCGCTCTGGCCAACGTGGAAGAAGCTGGCAAAAAAGGAGGAATAGAAGATGAAGAAAAGGAGCGGGGACAGGGCAGCACAAACAGCAGGGAGCTGGGCAGGACTATCCTTCCTTTCTCCAGTTATTACTCGGCAAGGCAGGATCAGAGTTAACTTCCAGGGATGTTTAGCCCCAGATTTTTCAAAGCCAAGCAGCACCCACCATTCGCATCATGCACTGAGCTCTCTTGAAAAGCTGGCCCCAGGGTAGGTGCTGAGCGCAGGACTGTCTAGACCTGGGGTGTTAATGTCAAGCCTGAGTACTGACACACTGCAGCTGTGGAAGCCCTGGTGTTGTCTGTAGAGCCCTGAAAAAGCAGCAGGTGGGTTAGATGAGACCTCCCCCTCCCCCCTGAGTAGGGAAGGGAAAGAGTTTTGTTAAGGAAACTTGTTTTTCTGTAACTCTGGATTGATAACAGGAAATCTGGTCTGTTCATCTGGTGTGGATGTAGCCTTCTTTTCTCTTCTCTGCTGGCTGCCTGCCTCCCCCTTCCTGTTGTCTGTAAGGTGGATGGAGAAGCAATTAGGGTAAGGTTGTGTTCTCTTCAATGTAGGGGATGTTTTGGGACTATGCTTGGGAAAGCCTTCATTGCAGTGCAACTCCCTTCTGAGCCTGCCCCCGATCTCTGCCACCCCGGGGGGGGGGGGGCAAAGTCCAAGGGCTTCAGCTCCAGGTGGGGGACCTATAACCTGAGTCCCACTGCCCAGGGCTGAAGCCCTTGGGCTTCGGTTTCAGCCCCAGGTGGTGGGGCTTGGGATTTGGCCCCGGGCCCCAGCAAGTCTAACACCAGCCCTGGTGACCCCATGAAAATGGGATCATGACCCGCTTTGGGGTACTGACCCACAGTTTGAGAATCACTGAGTTAAGGGCTCAGAACAATGAGGAGTAACTTAAGAAAAGAAGTAAAGATCATCTTGTGTTTAAAGTACAGGGTAGGAAATCAGTGGATATGTGTTCTTCCTCTGTCCTGCTGCAGGCTTCCTGTGTGATTACAGGCAGGTCATTGAACTTGGCTGTACCTTATTTTCCCAGTCTATAAAATGGGGTTAATATTTCTCTACCCCCACAAAGCTATTATGAGACTGGATGCCTGGAAAGCATGTTTGACCCTTAGAGAGAAGGTGTTTTACAAATGGAAGTATGTTACATTGTACTAGTAAAGTTCTGTTGTTTGGTTGCAAGCAAGGAGCTTGTTTGTCTCTGTTCTTGCATTTTTCTATAATAAATGCATCTTGTTTAAGGGTCTGGGATTCCATATATCATGAGAGCAAGGAGGAAGAGGGTGGAATTCAGGAGAGACTGAGATGGAGTCTAGGGAAGGAATGATAGAAACATTCTGGAAACAGAAAGGTAAGTCTACAAAGAGCAAAGAAGGTGGGATGAGACCATGCATTGTGGGAGAGTGCAAAGGGGATAAACATCTCAGACTCAGCATAAGATGAAGGGACTTGCTGCTTTTTTCTTCCTGTGTTTCTACTTTCCTTTCTTTGAAAAGAGAAGAATAATAATTTTTTTAAAATCGCTATAAAGAATGGAGGAAAAAGAAAATAGCAGGGAGATGATTTAGAACTAAAAGGAGAGGGGGAAAAAAGGCTGGGCTAAAGAAATAGAATAAGGAAAGCAAGACTTGTAGGTTAGCAAATGTTCTTTACACTTATCTGATGGTGTTTTCTTTGCAGACATCTGGTATCTGCACACTTTGGGGCAAGGGATGGATTGCCTTTTTCTGCAGTTATTTATCAATAGACTCTAGAAATCGTGATTGAGCGATACGCCTGGGGTCTGTTGATAAATAACTGCAGAAAAATGGAAAGGAACCTAAAATTCAAGCAAATGCTCCAGCAGATGGAAACCTAGCTGTTTATTTGGAGAACTGTGCCTGCGCAAAATTGACTTTACTGTTGGTGGCCATGCTCTGAAGCCGAGGAAGTGGGTAGCAACTCAAAGATCCATCTCCTCACACGCATCTGTTTGTTTAAAATTAGTCAATTAAAGCTGATTAGGATTATTTCAGTGCTTCATCCCAAAACCGTAAGGCCCTAATGTGAGGAATTGGGCACTGCCACTACGTGCTCTCTAGATACACTGAGGACTACAGGACACCCACCTGAGTCTGAGGAAGAGTGACCCAGAGGCTAGGCCACTAAAAGGAGTTTGGAGACCTGCGTTTGGGACCCTTCTCCATCAGCATTCCTATTTGATTTCGGGCAAATCACTTGCTCTCTGTCTCAGTTATCCATCTTTAAAACATGTATAATAGCCCTTCCCTGCCTCACAAGGGTGTAGTGAGTACATTAAAGATACTGGGGCCATGGAATTACCTTAGATACATGATGGAACCCTTTTCCTGAACACTACACAGGCTTTATTATAAATATATTCATATGTATTCAAGCCCGGGCCTCCGCTTGAAGGAAATAGGACCATTTCCAGCACTTTGCCCACAGCTTTGACCAAATGTTTTGGTAATTTCCAAGAAGCTGATACAAAAATGAATGTACGTTACCATATGTAACACTTTTTTTTTTATTGCTTCTTGAAACCAAGTGTTTGTACCTGTGACGGGTTGGATCACAGAAACCCCCTTGGGAGCTGCCACCCGATGTGCAAAGACTACCCCTGCTTCTGTTTTCTCTGCCAGCTCAGGACTCCAGCACCCTGTCTTGCTGAGCCAGACACTGACCCAGGGTCTGAATCACTTGTCCCAAAGCTGCAAGTTTACCTGAAAACAGGTCACAGTAGTGTGCTTGTCTTTAGCACTCAGATGCTCAACTCCCAATGGGGTCTAAACCCAAATAAATCCATTTTACCCTGCATAAGGCTTATGCAGGGCAAACTCATAAATTGTTCGCCCTCTATAACACTGATAGAGAGATATGCACAGTTGTTTGCTCCCCCAGGTATTAATACATACTCTGAGTAAATTACTAAATAAAAAGTGATTTTATTAAATACAGACAGTAGGATTTAGGTGGTTCCAAGTAGTAACAAACAGAACAAAGTAAGTCACAAGCAAAATAAAATAAAATGCGCAAATCTACGTCTAATCAAACTAAATACAGATAATCTCACCCTCAGAGATGCTTCAGTAAGTTTTTCTCAGACTGGACACCTTCCAGGCCTGGGCACAATTCTTTCCCCTGGTACAGCTCTTGTTCCAGCTCAGGTGATAGCTAGGGGATTCTTCATGATGGCTCCTCTCTCCCCTTTGTTCTGTTCCACCACTTTATATATCTTTTGCATAAGGCGGGAACCCTTTGTCCCTTTGGGTTTCCACCCCCCCTCACTGGAAAAGCACCAGGTTAAAGATGGATTCCAGTTCAGGTGACATGATCACATGTCACTGCAAGACTTCATTGCCCACTTGCCAGCACACACATATACAGGAAGACTAACAGGTAAACACAACCATCTGCAGACAATGGTCCTGGTTAATGGGAGTCATCAAGATTCCAAACCATCATTAATGGCCCACACTTTACATAATTACAATAGGCCCTCAGAGTTACATTTTATATTTCTAGTTTTAGATACAAGAGTGGTACATTTATACAAATCAGATGATCATACTCAGTAGATTATAAGCTTTGTAATGATACCTTACAAGAGACCTTTTGCATGAAGCATATCCCAGTTACGTTATATTCACTTATTACCATATTTTCTCTAAAACTATCCCAGTTACATTATATTGACTTATTATCAAGTTTTTATAAAACCATATAGACTGCACAATGTCACAGTACCAAAGAGATGATATGGTACAGTTGGGCTAGGGACAGTTTTTATAGGGACAGTCCTGATATTTGGGGATTTTTCTTGTATAGGCTCCTATTACCCCCCACCCCATCCTGATTTTTCACACTTGCTGTCTGGTCACCTTAAGTTGTGCTGTTGCATAAATAACGATAGAAAAAATCTTCAATAATTGAACATAGTTGGGGGAAGGCAAAGGGATAGTGATAATACCATCAGTGGCGTCTCCATCTTGAAAATAAAGACTTGAAGAGTAGATGGATCCAATTCAAAATCCAGCTCTAGGGTTACTTGAAAAATTTCTGTTCCTCCTTTTTGATGAAACATTGCGTTTTTGACTAAACAAATTATTTTGTGTGGAAAGCATCTGCTTTTCTCAAAAAATGTGGTTTCCCGCCCCAGAAAACAACACCCTTTAAAACTGAGTGATGGGGGGCAGGAGTGGGAAACATCTGAAAATATTCAGAGTTTAGTTGCCAAAAACGGGGGGGGGGGGGACAACTTTTGGGTTTTAATAATATTTTCTATGGAAAACCTGACAAAAAAATGAAAATTGTTTTGTATTAATCAAAAATGGTGGGGGCGGGAGGGATCGGCACGTGTTCTGACTAGTCCTTGGCAGCTCTTCCCAGCCATAGAGATCCAAACCACTCTCACATAATGTTTGCGTCTGGACCTTGGGTCCATTTTTAATCATCATAAAGGAAGAGCAGCAGTAAAGGGTACTTTCCCCTTGATAAATAGGGACGGTGTCTTTGAATCTCTAAGTGTGTGCTCGCTGCGTCGGGTCAAGGCTTGGAAAAAGTGAAAGACTCATAAATTCATACTTAGCACTGCTTAAAATCAGACGGGTGTCTGTGCACCCAATAGCTCCCATTGATTTCACAGTGTCATTGTCTTCAGTGGGAGCAGCTGGGCGCTTAGTACTTCACAAGCGGGCGGGTGAGTAATGGTGGTTTGAGGCGGCTCTTGTTTTTGAATATCTTCGCTCTGTATTTTTATTTTTTAATCATCCACAAGGAAAAGATTTTCCTTGTCTCTTACTGCTGAAATGTGTGGCCTGCCCTCTCTCTTTCATCATGGGAAATCTTATATGAGATCCCTCAAGTTCAAGCTGCAGTGGAAGTAGGGGGACCAGCTGTCCCGATTTTATAGGGACAGTCCCAATTTTGGGGTCTTTTTCTTGTATAGGCTCCAATTACTCCCACTCCCTGTCCTGATTTTTCACTTTTGCTGTCTGGTCACCCTAAGTGGAAGCAGAAATCTGTAGAGGCTTTACCAGCCTGTCACTTCCTGTTGACACTAGTTGTGCTGCTGCAAATTGTAATGGAGTCTTTGGAAGTCAACGGCGGGGTGACCGTTTATATCACCTGAGGAACTGGTCTCCGGTGTCTTAGTCTGGGTTTCTGAATGGGATCCCTTCTGCTCTGCCCCATAGCCTAGAAATCAGGCCGGAGGATTGAGGAGCAGAGCAAAATTCACTCTTGGATGGATAACAGTCTGTTTTCCCCCATACCTGGCATTACTACCAGAAGCATATTCTGATCACACACACAATATTTCCTGTGAGGGGTCTAATAGCACCGCCTGGCGTTGCAGGTGTGGGTTGTCGCTGTGCTTCAGAGGAGACTGTCCATGACTATTCGTGACCAACCATTACAGGAAATACTCTGGGGTTCTTTGCAAGATGAAGGGTATTTAATACTCTAAAAATTCTTCATGGTAAAAGCAGGTCTCAGTAGCAATGAGTAGTAACCTCTTTAGTGAGGTTAATGGACACACCCTCTAGTTCTCTCTCAGTTTCCAGTTCTCAGACTGTCTAAACGCAGCCTGTGCTGCTGTGTATCATCACACAAGGTTCCTCCAAGTCCTGGACTCAAATAAGCAGTCATGGAAGGGATTTCTGACTACATTACAAACCAGTTGCCCTAACTAAATTCCTATATTCCTTCTGCAACTTAACTGGATGAGGTATTTTGCTCTCTTGCTTCAGTTCCTCTCTTAAACTGTTTTGTAGTGTTACGTGATGTTAAACAGCTTCTGCGTTCTACCCCAGAGGTGACTGCATTTCACTGGTGAGTAAAGGGATTACTGTCCCAAAAGCCTAAACTTGCTGGCTCTTCCCAGCTGGGAACTGACAACAGAAGCAGGTGGGTCACAGCCCACAGTTTGTAGAGTACTTTGGGATGAAAGGGACTGCATGCACTAGTGGAAAGTATTATATAGGGTTTTCCATGTTCAACAGCAATTTGCCCATTGGCAAGAAAGAGACAAGTTTCTCTCTGACTGGCCTTGGTTTTGGGAAAACATTTCTGCAGTTTTCCAGAAGCTTATATAATGTTTCTTGTCATTATTTCTTGATGTTTCCCGTGCCATGAAACATCATTTGTGTCTTGAAATCCTGTGTCTGTGTGCACGAGAAATGACACAGCACAATTACCTAAATTACAGTAAGGAAAGAAAACAAGGTTTGCAATTTAACAATTTAAAAGAGAGCAGAGAGGAAGGAGAAGATCTTGTGGTAATGCTATCAAGTGTATTGCTGTTTTTATTTCCATATTTACGGCACCATTGTTCTTCTTTGGCTGATTCAGCAGATGTGACAACACAAACAAAACAATTTGCAAGTGTTCCCAGGGACCTGTAAATCAGGCAGCATAGATATTATCTTCTGCAGCAGTAGGGGAGAGAGTCTGTGAAGTAGAGCAAAAGCAAGTGTGTTGCTTGCAAAGAGTCATTAGAGCCACCTGGTGGTTGTGAGTTGGAAAAACGCAAACACTTCACATAAGATTCTTAAAGATTCAGATCTTTCTTGTAGTTGTGAAAGTCCAACAGTTGGTACTAAAACAGCACCCTTTGCCAAGCTAAATATAATAGTACTGCATTAAAACTGCACTCCTGGAGAAGTAGCTATTAAATTATCCATGCTGTTGGGTTTCTGGGAGATCTGAAGAGTTTAAAAAATAAAATGTTACGTTTCACTCAGCTACAGCACATAGTTGATGGCATTTTGAGGTCCAGTATAAGTTTGTTGAAATGTATAGGTTATTCTTAGCTGTTTTGTACATATTACAGTATGATCTGCCCAATTAATCTTATTTTTAGCTTATTTCCTTTATATAATAATAAAATATTCTGCAATTATAAAGCACCTCCAAGCATTCTACTAAGGTGAGAGGAGTATTACTATTCCTAAATAAATCCCCCCAGAATTACAACAGATTACACCAGGTGAGAATCCATCCCAAAGCATTACAGGAGCAAGTTACAAACTCTGGTTTGAGATAGACGTCAGTGTGAATGAGTAATGAATGTCAAGCAACTATAGTCTCACACTCCATGTCCCTTTGTGACAAGATGCTGCCCTGCATAGTGTGAATTTCACAAACTTCATGTTGGAAAATGATCTCGCACATAGAGTAGTGACTGTAAGAGACTTTTTCAGAGTTGTAGCCGTGTTAGTCTGTCTCAGCAAAAACAACGAGGAGTCCTTGTGGCACCTTAGAGACTAACACATTTATTTATTTTGTGAGCGAAAACCCACTTCATCAGATGCATGGAGTGGAAAATACAGTAGGAAGATATAAGTGACTGCACCAGTGGTTGGAGCAGGAGTCAGGTCTCCTGCGTTCTGTTACTTACCTTCTTCAGAGGGGTAATAATTTCATAAATGTTTCCAGAGATCTTTGAGATCAATGGAAGATGAGATCAAGTGCAATGAAGTAGAATACTCTGCAGCTATAACTGCAATGATTCTTTCCTACAGTCTACCTACCATGAAACAGTCACATCTCCAAAGACAAAAGGAAATCCATCCTCATCCGGTTTGGCTCTTCCAGATGAGACCTGTTCCTCTCTATCCCCACCCACCCCTTCAATCAAGTTTAATTACGTGTACCGGATCTTGGGCTCTCACTAGCGTTCCCAGCTCATAATTTTTCCCATGAAGTTGATGAGGAGAATATTAGTGTATGCAGACAAATGATGCCCTCTTGTGATGAAAATGAGAAACAAATGAAAAGATGGAAGGAAAACAGAAAAGCCGTAGTAACGAAGGCGCACAGTTACTCAGCTCATAAAGGAGAACATGGAGGAACTTTTAATGGGAATATCCTCCAGCCCACAATTCTTAATTACATAGAGCTCACATGCTGTCTTTCTTCTAGAGACCACTTCTCAGTAGACTTAGACTGAGAGCTAGTGGGACTTCGGCTATCGTGGGCAGGAAAGTAAGTTGTTGTGCAACCCAATATAATTTCACAGGGCTTTGTGCCTGGTGTGGACTTGGCAAGTCATCTTATATATAAGTTAGCTGGTCATGGTGAACTGTAGGCTCCCTGCTAGGCTCTAGATGTCACCTGAGAGTGCTATTATATTCAGGAATTGGCACTTGACTGACAGTAGAAAAGACTACTGAAAAGCACCAAGCAATGTGTCAGGACTATTTAGGGGTCTCTCTCTCTCAAATGCCTACTCTTAGCAGTTGTATTCAGTTGCGGTGTTTTGGTCACTATTTATTTGGGAAGCATTAACGGGTTTACAAATCCTCACCAGAAACAAAAACCATAATCATTACAACAGTGTGCTTCTTTAAAGAGAGGCTATCCGGGAATATAGTCATCAGAACTCTCTGTTAAAGAGGGTGTTACCATATTGCAGGGTGGGAATCATTGCAATACCCATGACATGTCATTTTCAGTGACTTTTCTTACAATGAAATCTCAATGTAACCAGGCATGTCTATCAAACGTAAATATTTTTTAAATGCACAGGCGTGCTATTTTTGGCATGTGACTGTACTGCAGCTGAGTAGTGAATAAATAAGAACCAAATATCTAAGCGTCTATTTGTCCTTTGTCTATTTTGCTGGGCATGTAATCGGTACACTAATTTTTCTATAACAACCTCCTAAAGTGTGTGATTTGAACCATTCCTCTACAGTTGGATTATTTTCCTTTCTCCAATGAGAGGCTATACATAGCCTAGCTCAACTGCTTATTTACATGCACATGAGCTCTACCAATGGGTGAGCAGAAATGGACCCATTTTTCCATGGAATTACCATTATTTACATTATAGGCTTTGCTGCCTGTGCGATCTGTAGTGGGGACTGTGGATTCCCTGCAGTCTGCAGAAAACAGCTTTCCTCGCTTAACAGGACACAGTGTGACTGATCAGGTTTTGGCTCTGCAAAACAGGCAGCCCTGACATGCTGTCCATGCAATGGTGATGCTGCTGTTCTGTTCACGTATAAATTTGCAGCACCTACATGGTAAGGGATGTTAACTAAAGCTCCCAGTGATGCAAGCTGCAATGCTTGGCTCTGCATCAGTCAGCGCTGGTGGTGTGTGTGAGCACGTTGGTGAGGTTTGCTTTCTGAGGGGAAGAGGTAGCTGTGATACCTGGAGCGGTAGTGATGACTGCTGCTGGCAGATCTTTGTGTTGGGCCATGGACTTGATCCTGCAAGCCTTGTTCACGTGGGTAATTCTTACTCGTGCAAGAAGTCTCATTGTTTTCAGTGGCACTACTCACTCGAGGAAAGCTTCGAGCCCTTATTGTTCCTTGCATAAAGACTGGACCGTAGGCCGTCTCTTGTGTGCAAAGCCCATGCATCGTAATACCAGCACGTAAAGTGGAGGGATTTTTACGTGCGCCCTGGATCTCACCACTTGAAAGAGGGAGACGAGGAAGAGAAACCATGAAGAGGCATTTTTGGGAAGCGGTGACTTCCAATGACCCCTTCTCTTTTGAGGTGCCACTCTACAAAACCTTGAAAGAAAGAGCACGAGGTTCTGTCAGGAGAGGGTGGGTGAAATAAAGACAACAGCCCTCTAGAGTTCTTAATCTTTTGGAAGACCAGCCCCTGAAATTTTGGACTCCCCACGTTGTTGTAAGATAATGACATGCAGAAGCCACCAGCACTGAGCCTAAGGCTTTCTAGTCCGTAACGGGGGATCCAGGGCAGCACCAAGTCTTGTCATCGACTTGTTTAAACACACAGCAACCCCGAGGAGAACTTGGATGGTAAGCTTTTGGAGGCCGGGACTGCTTGGTGTTTGTACAGTGCCTGGCACAATGGGGTTCTGGTCTGTGACTGGCTCTCCAAGGTGCTGGGAGAACACACATAGATCATAGAATGCTATGTCACTCCTCCCTCTTTCGAGTATTTTTATATGCTCAGTTCAGGCATCTGAAAGAGGGAGGTGGGTCCAGAGGTTAGAGTGTCAGCCTAGCGTTTAGTAGACAAGGGTTCAAATTCCTGCGGTTTCTTGGCCAAGATCTGGGTTCAATTCCCTGCTCTGCCGTCGACTTCCTGTCTGGCCTCGGGCAGCCCCTTAGTGTCTCTGTGCCTCGGTTCCCCACCTGTCAGGTGGCTACAATCCCAGTAAATCACTGCGTCCCCATGGGAGGTGCTGCATTTCCCGAGACGAGCAGGGCCAAAGTGGCTTTAAACTCCCATTGTGCCATCTGGCTTCTGCAAGCACCAGGGGCTGATTTGGCCACCGGCATAAGTTAGGAGTCCCAGTGCTGCTCCATTTTATGACTCTCTCTCTACGGCTGCTCTGCGGCCCAGAAGCCCGGCTATAGTTCCGACTCCTCCTTCTCCTGCCCTGGCACGCCTCTTCCAGCATCAGGGACTGGAATAAGTGGAGGGAGGGGAGTGTGGAGCCAGGTCTTGGGCAGCTCCTGCACTAGGAGAAATTCTTCCCTCACCTGTTGCAGGCCTTTCATCAGGCAGGAGCCAGAATCTGGTTCTTTCTCTTACTCTTTCCTCCGCACTCAGAGAAACTCAAGGTTTGTCATAGCAGCTCAAATCGAACTCAGAACATCGATTGCTTACATCCGGACCCGGATGTAAGTGTAGACGTACCCTCAGACCACTGGCTCATCTATACTGACAGCAGCTGGCACCAGATGCTGCAGAGGAAGGTGCAAGGTGGACACTTGTTCTGTAACCTACTATGCTCAGGCACGTGATGCCTCCTGCGTGTGTGTTAAAATTGGCCAGCTGTGAGAACTAACATGTGAGCCCTTAAAATGTGGCTTTGCACGTGCATTTGTGCTGGCCCTAGCGATTCACAGAAGGCCCGCGCCCGAGGGGTAGGAGCAGAACCAAAGCACGTTCCCTTTAAACGCTAATCGAATGCTCCTGGAAATCGTTCTCCTGCTACAGCGTTGGCCCAGCCCTAGGGACAAGGCACTTTGCCACTCCCAGGGTGGGAGTTAGCTCATCCCCTTCTGCAAATAATAATAATTTTATTGTTCTGCAGAGGGGGAAGAGCAGGGGATTGGCTTTGGGCTGCGAAGGCAGCAGTGGAGTTAACAACAGGGGATAATATTTCACTGATTTCATCTGGGGCAGCAGCCCTGCAGGGGAAACCGCCTCTTAGCCAGTAAACTCCCGAGAGCTGCTCCTCTACAGATGTGTTGTGCGCAGTGATGAAGGTAACCGCAGACCCAGTTGCCAGTCAGTCATGATCCAATTAAAGCAGTACCAGTCAGGAATTGCCCACTTTCCCAAACAAAGGATCAATCCCATTCTGCCTCCCTCTGCTCGCTTTTCAGCCTACAGGGCATCTGGGTACATGCAAATCTTCTAGTTAGGCGCATTTGATGCGAATCGATGGCAGAGCTGTGATTTTAAAACATTTTGAACATAAATAGCACATTGGGAACTGCCTGCATTGAAAGGTCTCTCCCCACCTCATTGTGTCACATCGTATTACTGCCTGGTACTTCACATTAGCATGGGATATGGTCTACTGCAGAAGGATCTGACGTGTTAAAAAGTGCGCATGGGGAGGCGGGGAGCAGGGACAGATAGACCAGGGATTTGTAATGGGTTACAGAGCCTTTTGCCTCTGTCATTGATTCAAATCGGACCTAGGTCAGCAGTGTCTGAAAGTCACTGCTCTGGGAAGGCTGGTCTACAAGAAATGAGCCGTAATGGCTGTAATCTAGTTCCTAGTGTCCCCACCATCACAACCTTGTTAGCAGTCTGAGCCCTCTAGGTCCTAGGATCATTTTCAATTGTCCAATATCTTTGCTGAGCGGGATGGGTCCAGAATCTGAATAGGGAAAATGGTCCATCTCTGGTTGAAGGGGGGAGAAAAAAGAGGTTAGCCTGTGTCGTATCATGTTACATAAGTTAGAATGAAATTGTATGGCCAGCCCCCCCCCCCCCCGATTGGTCTATCTCTTGGAGGTTTATAGGAAGAAAGATTCTCTAGAGGCAGGTTATCCCATAACTGCTGTTGCAGGGTTTCTTGCACCTTCCTCTGAAGTATCTGGTACCGACTGCTGTTGGGTACAGGCTGCTGGGCTAGATGTACCACCGGTCAGATCCCGTACGGCAATTCCTATAACTAGTGACACAAGGCAAAGCTGAGGATCATTAATGTCCTAATCCTGGGATACTAAACCTGCGGCTTTTGAGTGACGTGTGGCTAGCCCTGTATGTGGCTCTCTTGGAGGGTCTGAGTGAGGCATTGCTTGAAATCCAGTCAGTAATACAGTGGTTGCATGGAGGGAAGGGAGAGGGCAGGACTCCGCAGTTTAGAACAAAGCGACGTGGGCCCATGTAGCAGAACAGGCTGCTCCGTCGCAGGCCCTGAGCTCACAGCCTGTAATAGCAACAGTGCTCTGGAGAGAAACACAGCAATGAAATCAGAACAGCTTCTCTTCCCATCTAACTCAGTACAAGTCCTTCCTGAACGCTCATTGATTGGTCTGAGCTCCCAGGCCACACGCAGCAGCTTATGAGGAGGTCCTTTATTAGTAGGGTAGAGAGGCTCACTTGCTCAGCCGCTGCCACTCTTGGATGGATCTGGGCCGTAGAGATTGGACTAGCAGATTTTTGCCCAGGGACTAGATTTAGTGAGAATGGCATGGTGGGCCCTGAACCCCAAAGGGCCGGTACGCCCTATTGCAGCCTGACTTGGATCTCAACCAGGAGTCACTCCGTCAAAGCAGATAGCTGTATTGGTGTGAGAGGAGAATCAGAC
>NW_020664487.1:888956-957918 GCF_002925995.2 Terrapene triunguis
ACTCCGTCAAAGCAGATAGCTGTATTGGTGTGAGAGGAGAATCAGACCCCACGGTCCCATGCAGAGCTGAGAGGCTTATGAAGACAGATGGGTTAAATCTGTACTTGTGCTGGTAGCAAGTTAAATTATATAACCTTTTAGGTTTGTGTGGGTTCTGGCTCATATTCTAGCCCTTTATTTAACTGTTCTGATGAATGTAACCATCATTAATTACCGGAATTTCTTGCCCGAGGTAAGCAGAACTCTGCAAGGCTGGAATACATCTTTCTGACTCTTTGTGAGCCTGTGCGATGGAAACATGCTGCCTCAGCTATTGCAGGTTGACTGCCACCACTTAAGAATCGCTCATTAATAAATAATGGCAAACAGATTATTGCTGCAGTGCTGAATCCACTGGCTGGTGGAAGGAAAAGTAAAATTGTTTGACTGTATGGCAGTGGGGTGTATACCCTGCTCTAACAATAGCACAAAGAGAAATATGACGCATCAGAAGGCCTTACTCCGAGTCTTCCCTGAAAATGTTAAACTAGAGCAAGCAGTTGTGAAAAGTAATGCAATGGAAGAGGAGAGTGATGCCGTGGCAGGGGTGGGCAAACTTTTTGGCCCGAGGGCCACATCTGGGTGGGGAAATTGCAAGCAGGGCCATGAATGTAGGGCTGGGAAGGGGTGCGGTGTGCAGGAAGGGGCTCAGGGCAAGGGGTTGGGGGGCAGGAGGGGTATGGGGTGTACAAGGGGGCTCAGGGTGGAGGGTTGGGATGCAGGAGGGGGTGCAGAGTGTGGGTGGGGGCTCAGGGCAGGGGTTGGGGTGCAGGAGGGGTTCGGGGTGCGGGCTCCGGCCCGGCACTGCTTACCTGGAGCAGCTCCGGGGTGGCAGCGGTGCGCAGTGGAGCTAAGACAGGCTCCCTGCCTGCCCTGGCCCCTCGCTGCTCCTGGAAGCGGCCGGCACCACATCCCTGTGACCCCTGGGGGGTGGGGGGCAGAGGGCTCTGTGTGCTGCCCTTGCCTGCAGGTACCTCCCCAGAAGCTCCCATTGGCTGTGGTTCCCTGTTCCCGGCCAATGGCAGCTGCGGGGGGGCAGGGGGGAGGGTGTGCTTGCAGGTGAGGGCAGCGCACGGAGCCCTCTGCCCATCCCCCAGGGGCCGCAGGGACGTGGTGCCGGCTGCTTCCGCACCACGGGGATGGCAATCCTGTGGCCGGATCCAAAGCCCCGATGGGCCGGATCTGGCCCGCAGGCCATAGTTTGCCCACCCCTGTGGTATGGTGTGAATTGCAATTATGTTTCTAGCGAGGCTGTCCTGTGCAAGGGATCCACTGCATATACACAGGTATATTTATTTGATACCAATGGGGGATGGGTATAGACTTGTGTGCAGACTTAAAATTATATTGAGGAGTATAAACCATAGGAGCTGCTCCTGCTCTACATACACCTGCTGAAAGTTAATAGATGACGACAAGGGAATGCTGGTCCATGTTTGTAACACTTTCACTTGCTGATGAGACAGGACCTGCATAGCTACTGGGCTGAACACATGCACAGGAAGCCAACTGTCAGGGAGATATAAGAGTTGCATTGGCCACATGGGGACAGGGCAAGCAAAGGTAAAAGCAGAAAGAGAGAGATCTGTCAGTTAAGTTATGTATATTGACAAAGGGGGAAATCCCTCTCTGTTGGCTGGCGATGTTAGCTTCTGATATCTTAGTACCTATCACTTCACTTTAATTTTCAGCTGCGTGAGCAAGAACTGCTGGTGAATCTCCAAGTTCTGCGTTGCCCTGGAGTTGTGGCTGTGTTGTCTCTGAAATAAGGGACCCATCCTGGCAACTGTGCTCTGGGTTGGTCATACAGATTTGCAGCTGGTCACCTAAGCTCAGGTGTAGGGATACTTCATTACCTTCCGGGTCAGTGATGTCTGCCCCCTCTCTGCAATCAATTTCCTCCCATCTGATCAGAACATGATTCCTTTTGTTTTCCTCCTGCTGCTACTCCCAGCTGTTTCACTACTTTATGCTGATCATTTGTTCTGAGTGGATAAAAGATCTCTCAATATCTCGTGTTCGCCTGCCATTATTCTTTTTGCTGAGTCGCATTGACTCTTATAAGTGACTATCTCCCACATCTCTTGTAAAATGAGTAACCTCGGTGGATCCTCCAAATTTGTTGCACTCTGAGTGGAAGTGAAGGGTAGGGATGAATATACAGACTCCATAACATTCGCTTGAGATGCTGGACAGAATTTCATTGCAATAAGACTTGAAACTGTCACAGAAATTTCTGGTGCAGGCAGGGGCTGTTCTTGCTATAAAAAGCTCTGATTTGCTCTGAATCTTTGAATGGAGCTTCTCTGAATATCCAGTAGTTGTCTTCCTCCACCCTCAGTACTCCAATGTCTCACTCCCTCTGCTGGTGTGAAAGTTAAGGAGAGTAGAATAAGTTTTGAAAATTTAGGTAGGGTCCTGAATTGGAACTGTGGATCCAAATATGACATTTCCCTCCACCTCACCTTCCTACCTCCCAGACTTTGGAGAAATTTGAATCTGAGTCTGAATCCAGACTTTATAGCTTGACTCCATCTCTAGCATCAAATAAGAACAACCTAGAACCACAGCCAAAGACTGAAACTGATTTTTTTTTCTTGGATGTTCAAAAAAGTTTAGTAAACTTAAAAACATACTCATTGTACTTCCTGGTCCCAAAAAGAACCAAAGAGCCAAAATGCCACAAGAACAACTTTTCTGGTGGTGTTTATGGCACAACCAGAAGGTAACACTTGTAATCCCCTAAAGGATTTCTGTGAGACCCCTTGTCTGATTCTGCAGACCCAACAGCTTCTGATGCTGAATATAAAGATTCAGGTTAGGATCTGAATCTCTAAGGGCTGCACTGAATCTCGGAACTGTTTAAAGTCCATCCGTCGCTGCTGAGGGGGCCATGGTTTTGGTTGGCTTTGCACATGTTAATTCTGAAGAGCCCTATAATATAGTCATCTCTTGATTTGATTTTTTTATAGTGTGTTCACATGACTTCATGGTTCATCAGAGAGTGGTTTATTTCTCCTTCTAACAGCTGTGGAGTTTAAATGTAAATCTGTGAGACTGAAATCTTTGGCCAGTTTTCTTTATATTTATAGGCACACAAGCACTTTTGGCCTTTGATCAAGATTGGATTGATTAAAAGATGGTCGTATTTATGACACTTCTGCATGTAATGTTGTCGCTTATTGGGAATGGCCAGAACTACCAAAGTGTTGATTCATTGCAAAGCCCAGCATCGGACACACACAAAATGTCTTTTGTAACATTTCATGACTGGTTGGTCATTATTAAAGGTAGTTTCTAGTCTTTTAAAAAAAGGATGAAATGCCCTGGGGAAAATGGCATTTTCCCACATGTTTGGGGGGGAAGGTAGCTAGGTAATGCCTTCTGATGTGCCTATGACCATTGATAATACATGCTGATCATGACTGTAAAATTCTCATGACATTTATTAAATGGTTAATATGTTGTTATAACTGGAATTTTAACAGAAAGGGTGACCACAATTTCTTTACAAGAGGTAGCTGATTTGTCAAATCAATGAAATTAAACTTTACAATGTGTTTTAAAGGGGCAGAATGACAAGTGGCCAGAGCAGTGATTCCTGACCCTGAAAATGACTTCTTATTTGACCTTTGGTAAGTCACTTAGGATCCCAACCCACAAAGACTTACCCAAATACTTAACTTTACGCAGTGTGCTTATGCTCGTTGACTTCACTGGGACTGCTAACAGTGCATAAAGCTAAACATATCCACGAGTCATTGCAGGGTCATGGCCTGTGCCTCAGTTTACCTATCTGTTAAAAAAAATAGGGGGGGGGGCAATAATACTTTTCTCATGGGATGGTGGTGAGGTTTAAGTAACTAATTGTAAAGCACACTGAGATTCTCATATTACATGCACTCAAGGTACTAATTAAGACTAATAATCTTAAATAAATGAACTTAATTCCCAAAGGTTTGCGAGGTAGGAGGCTTGAGTTTCTGTTGTATCTATTCCAGAATAGAATCCTGAACACACCTTCCTGCCTACCCCACAATAAAAGCTGCTTTTTATTTGGGAATTTGCAAGTTGAAGAAGAGGTCACTCTCTCTTTTTTTAGTGCTTCTTTGTGGCCTTGATCATGCAATGAGCTTAACGCAGGCAGACCCCTGTGCCTGTACAGACCTTCGATGAAGTCAATGGGGCCCCACCTGCCTGGAGCTTGCTGCAGAACCGGGGCCTGAGATGGAACAGTTTATTCTTTGCTATGCTCTCCTCCTTTGCTATCTGGCTCTTTAGGTGAGTCTGACAGTGGATATTGAACAACTGGGTTGGCTGTGCAGTTCTCTCGTTGGTCAGAAGATCTGCGTTCTAAAAGCAGCTGCCCTTGTAACTGCATTAGTGGCATATCTGTAAAGCTTTTCTCATCAGTGACCGATTAGGCAAGCCCTGAAATTTTCCTAGGGCGCATTTCAGGGGTGTGTATGGTGGGGCATAAACTCATTGCAAGGGACGGATGTATTTTAAAAAAAAAAAAACCTCAGGTGAGCTTTGCCTTTCCCCGTGCCTCTGCTTCCATTCCCCTATCCCCTCTATAGTTCGTTCCCAACCATACCTGCCATGGCTTTCCCCGAAGTGTTTATGTTGCACCTGCACATGAGAATTTGATAAGAAATTCCTGCAGTGATAAAAAATGCTCCCAGGTCAAACCTGCAGTGGTAAAATTAATTGTTCCGAGACCATGTGTCTCAAGCCATCTATAAAAGCCGTATAATTTACTGCTTGCAATACCACCTGTGTGATGCAGCTGTCTCAGCCACTTTCCTGACAGAAAAAAAATGATATTCAGGAGAGGTTTTATTTGGGTTCAAGCCATGCTCTCTGGAGGTTTTGTTTTTCAGCTAATTGAAAACATCTACAGTACTCCTGCCAAAGAGATGCTAGCCTGAGCCAACCTGGCTAAGAGGGCCCCTCGTCTCGAAACTATGAATCACTGATGATTGCGTCTCAAATCGAGACCTGAATATAAGGTTCTGCTTATCAAATAAAAATAGTAGCAAACAGCAGGATCACTGGGGTGACAGCTTCTTGAGCTTGATCCAAAGAATTGTCATTATATTCTTGTTCCTGAAATTATTTTCTGAAACAAGAAGAAACTTGGCTGATTTCTACTACACCCAGAAAGGCATAGGTACCATATTGGCCCTCTCCCGCAGCCCTTAATTACAAGAATAGGCTCAATGACTTCAGTGGCGCTACTCACTTGAGTAAGGGGTTGGAGTATTGGGCCTAGGTGCTTTATGAAGCAGAGATTTGGTTATATTTGTAAATTGTTTCATCATCATTAACCATTTTATTTAAAAGGACGGATGGTCTGATGATAAAACACTGGTCTGGGACTCAGGAGATCTGTTCATGATTCTCTAAGACTTCATGTGTGACTTTGGGCAAGTCACTTAATTCCTCTGTGTTTCAGTCCCTCATCTCCATTTTACAAGTAGTATTTCCACTCTCCAAGGCAGGGGTTGTCTTTTACCATGTGTATGTACGATGCCTAGAGCAACGCACCGTCAGTCTCAGATTGGTGTTGCAAAACCAAAATATAATAAATAACCTAAAAGACAAAACCCAGATGTAATCCATATACAAAACCCAGAGCAAATGTTAAAAAGCCAGAGTGAACAAAGCTTCAGGCTATCCCTCTGCAGCGCTTTCTGGCTGAGTCTGGTAAGGGCAATGTGCACTTTTTTTCTTTCGCCAAATTTCTGATCCAGTTGCCCTTTCGTCTATGGAAAGCAAAACAATCCCTCAAATACAAACATTTCCTTTCTTTCTTTCAGAATGCACACCAGAGATACCAACAATGACAGGGCTGGTAGTGGGCAAGGAGGGGACTTGAACATGAGCAATAGTTTCAAAAGTGCTCGAGTGTCTTAGACCCTACAGTCGGGTTTAGAAAGGTATTTAGAATGGATTTATAAAGTTAAGTGCCTAACTCCCAAGTCACTTGTAAAACCCATGAGGCAACTATCTGAACCTTTAGGTGCCTGAACACCTTTGTGTACCTGGCCCTGGGTTCTACTTCTAAGGCCTGGTCTCCACTAGAAAATTAAGTTGGTGATAGTCAGGGGTGTGAAAAATCCGAAGTCCCACTGTGCTGCTGTAGCATTTTAAGTGTAGACAAACCCTAAATCACTTAAGCACTTTTGAAAATATTACCCATATCTTTAAATAATGTTCCTGTATTCATTACCCATCGGATTTGAAAGCCAGAGTTTTCTATTCTGTGGGGTGATTAGAGCAGAGGGAAACACTGTCAGCAAATAGTAATTTCACTAAAAAATACTCTTCTCAGGGCATTCATAAAAATAACTTATGAATTCAGGTCTTGTTCAGCAAATCGTTTTGGCTGGGGGGGAAGAATGGGGAAAAATTCTGAAATGTCAATGTTTTGTTTCACGTTTTTTAAACCATGTTTTGCCATATTTTGTTTCAAAATGACACGTTCAAAACAAAATGTTGTTTCACATCAACATTTCGTCTAGGAACGGTGTTCAAAATGTTTTGTTAGACCCCCAACAAAATGTTTCCTGTTTATTGTTTGGCAGGAGAACCTGAAAAGATTCAGTTTAGATTCAAAACAAGCCCATTTCCCCGCCTCCTCCCATCTATATGGTTTTGGTTCTGCCACTAAACTGAAAAAAATCAATTATTTGCTCAGCTGTAGGAGCTTTAGTCCTGCTTTATATCACTAGCGAAGTGTGTTACTGGCCATTATGAGAATTTTTAATGATGAATTTAAAGAATGTGGCAAGGGGAATCCAGCTACTGAATCTGATTGGCATAGAGGTGGTAGTCTCCTTTAACCCTTTGGTTCACTCAGCAGGAGAATAATCAAATATGTGTAACTTCACAGACCCTGTATGGCTTCACCTTGCTGTGGGTTTTCCACTTTGTGCTGCTGTTTTTTTCTAAAATCCATTGTCTTGACTAATTTGCCTTGTGGAGTCTTCTCTCACAGATTTGGTTTAAAGGGGGAAATGCAGTATATGGCCCTAGAGCTAGGATAAGATCACTGGATTCTGCAGGCATCTGTAGATCACGGAGATGTAGGACTGCACAGACATGGCACATGCCTGGTCTAAAGCTGTTCATACGTTGTAGAGAAATGAGACAGAATTAACTGAAATCTGCTATAACAATCTTCCTCACAGGTGCGTCACGAGGGGTAAATTCTCTTTAATGTTTGTGTAAAAAAAAAAAAAAAAAAATTTTTTTTTTAATCCTCAGATGAAAGCTTCTCAGCTAGTGTAAAGCAGTATAGCTTCTTTGAAGTCAATGGAGCTATGATAATTTCTATCTGCTGAGAATCTGGCCCAGACTGCCTGGGGGCCAATGGGAAAGGCAGCATTTGATAGTGAAGCAGGACTATAATGGAACGGGTTCTGCTGTTTACTATGAATAATGCTGTCATAACTATAAAGGGAAGGGTAACAGCCCTCCTGTGTACAATACTATAAAATCCCTCCTGGCCAGAGACTCCAAAATCCTTTTACCTGTAAAGGGTTAAGAAGCTCAGGTAACCTGGCTGACACCTGACCCAAAGGACCAATAAGGGGACAAGATACTTTCAAATCTTGGGGGGGGGGGAAGGCTTTTGTTTGTGCTCTTTGTTTTTTGTGGGAGTTCGCTCTTGGGACTAAGAGGGACCAGACATCAATCCAGGCTTTCCAAATCTTTCTGAACAAGTCTCTCATATTTCAAACTTGTAAGTAAACAGCCAGGCAAGGCGTGTTAGTTTTATCTTTGTTTTCTCAACTTGTAAATGTACTTTTTGCTAGGGTGTTTACCTCTGTTTGTTGTAACTTTGAACCTAAGGCTAGAGGGGGGGGTCCTCTGGGCTCTTTAAGTTTGATTACCCTGTAAAGTTATTTTCCATCCTGATTTTACAGAGATGATTTTTACCTTTTTCTTTAATTAAAAGCCTTCTTTTTAAGAACCTGATTGATTTTTTTTCCTTGTTTTTAGATCCAAGGGGATTGGATCTTGATCCACCAGGAGTTGGTGGGAGAAAGGAGGGGGGATGGTTAATTTCTCCTTGTTTTAGGATCCAAGGGGTTTGGATCTGTATTCACCAGGGAATTGGTGAAGAGTCTCTCAACGCTACCCAGGGAAGGGAATTAGCACTTTGGGAGTGGTGGCAGCAGACCAGATCTAAGCTGGTAGTTAAGCTTAGAAGTTTCATGCAGGCCCCCACATTTGTACCCTAAAGTTCAGAGTGGGGAAGCAGCCTTGACAAATGCAATATTACCAAACACAAGCATTCAAAAATCATTAGTCAAGCCCCCCCAAAACCATGCGACTGACTTAAAAAAACATGAGATTTTAAAAAACAATACATTTTGGGTAGTTTTTGTTTGCCTTCTGGTTTTTGAGCCAGTAGAGTCATGTTTTTAAGATTTTTCTCTGTAGCCATGAGGTTTTAAAAACATACTTTTTCAATGAAAACAGAGATTCTCTGGTAATCGCAGAATTCCAGGAGCAGGGCTATTAAGAAAACTACCAAATACCATGAGATTTGTGATAACATCATAAGAGTTGGAAGTCCTGATAATGCTAGTTACCAGTTACCCCTTTTTGAATGAATGAATCATTCACAAACTGACCCTAACTCACTGAATAGTTTTGCAGAATAAATTTTTGCTTTGGCATTGTTTGAAATCCACTCCCTTTGACTATTTGCTATTTAATATTCATGTTATGTGGTTGATCATTTTAGCCGCCTGGTATTGTTTCTGCTCCCTGACTGGTCAATCTCTCGTTAACAAGTTTCCTTCATCCAGTGATGAATAACAAACCAAACACTTCCCAGAGGAATTCTCTCACAAGCCATTTGTGTTAAAGTTGATGAAACTTTCAGGATTCATGAAAATTTATGAGTTCTGACTAGACACTACACACGTACACAAGAGGAACATGGTCTCTGCCCCAAAGAACATATAGTCTTGAATGAGGTTTATCACTATTAATCCAGCTCTAACTAAATTATAACCCAACTCCAAAATATAACATATCAAATACACAGAAGAGTGCATGTCATGGTCATGTCCTACAGACAGAAACTTTGGGCTTCTTGTGAGTCACACAGGTTGGATATTTGTCACTGCAGCTAGTTGCTGTGAAAGGTTGCAGTGAAACTGTTACCGTCTGGCTGATGGACGTTTAAACGACAGAATGAGTTGGGTTTTAACTGTGTCACTGAAATGTATGTGTGCGTGCACACAGTCCTGGGAGACCGATTTTAAAACTGTCCCAGAATAGTGAAGGAGCCTCCCTCCAAATGAGCATGACTTGGCAGGTTTTTTGCGCGTTAGTCCCCTGATTATTTAAAATAAGCCTGATGGTCTTTTTTTTTTTTTTTTTTTTTTAAATGGTTAGGGAGTTCGGACTGACTCTAAAACTTTGCATGGGAGGTATCTGATGCCTTGTGTTAGTATATTTGTCTTGCACCATTACCTCTGTATGTTCTTCTGCGTGGCCCCATATACTTGGTACAACCTCCCTGAGTGCCTCCGCCAGTCTCTACTCTGCCCATATTTAAGTCCCTTATCCGCCATGTTGCATATGGGACTTCTCACCCACTCAGGATCCAAAGAGATTTTTTTTTCTATTATCAGGCTCATTCTTTCTCACATATGCACCTGCACATTGCATAATTAGGATGGCCTCGTGGGTCGTCTTTTGTATGCATCACAATCGATATCTAGATTGTTGAGCCCACTAACTGCTGCATCGACAACGGTAGCAAGAGCTTGCAGTCCACCCTCCAATCTTCTAACTGTGCCCTCCTCCACTACATGTTTGACTGTCTGCATCACTGCCCTGCAGTCGCATTGTGAAGGTAGGACTATACCAAATTTCTGCATTGTGGCAGCCGCTTTGGCTGTTTCAGTTAGCAGCCTGGTAAGCCTACTCCAGGATCTGTGTCCCAAGTTGCAAACAGGTGGATGTAAGATAGGGCTTCTGAAATTCATCAGCATGCTTGTCTTATTATCCCATCATGCCATAGTCCCTAAAACTTCATGGGAAGCTATGACTGATGAAAACAACCATGGCACGCAAGGCATACAATGGTTCCAATAGGTGCAAACAGGCAACACACATTTCCTACAAGAAGATCTGCCACCTCCAGAAGAGACCACCTACATCTGTGGTTTCTCAGATGAACAATGGCACATCAAGGCCGACAGCCATGCCCTCACATGGCAGCAACTCTGGGATAGGCCTTGTGGTTAAAGCATATGGCCGGAGTCGGGAGATCTGGATTCTATTCCTGGCTCGGCCACAGACTTCTTTTGTCACCCTGGGTCAACCCGCCTGCACTGGGCTACTGTGGTCTCTGGCATAGTTACAGGCTTCCATACTCTATTATGTTGTTCTGTGCATGCTACCAATAGTTCTTTAATTATGCTAAAACACTGTGGCACAGTGTAGGTTATAGACAAATAATAACATAAGGGAAGCTTCGTGTCCACTCAGGAGGTATGTTTCACACTCGTGATGTAGAGTTGTGAATGACTAATGAAATTCCATACCAGCCTGTTGCTAGATACCATAGTGATGGGTACATTACAGACAGATTAACAACTAGCTTCCTAAACAGAATAGGTCTGAACTACCGCTTTTAAGAAGTTAAAAACAAGCCCCATTGATTTTGTACTTGGGCCTTTCATTTATTTTTTTAGGCTGGGACTTTCATAAGTGTCTTGGGGAGTCAGGTGCCCAGTAGGAATCCCATTGAATCTTGTCCGTCTCCGTGTGAAGTGGAGGGGTGGAGCCAAAGCTCTCCCTGCCCCTCCCTATATAACCCCAACCCCCTTGTTCTGCGGAGGGTGTCAACAAGGGAGCAATCTCACTTATTCCTGGGTGCCTGGATCAAAAGTCCCATTATCCTGTGCAGAGATGAAACGGGAGGTTATTCCCTTGTGCAGGCAGGTACTTTCCTGTCGCGATCTAACCCTACTTGTGAGGCTCTGAGTTGCCCCTTTCCTTACTTAGTGGCCTTGGACTACATTATCCTTTGATACATTCCACGGTCCATTCTATTGTTATGCCAGTGGTGTTCATTAAAATGATAAACCAAATGTAGGTAATCTGTTAAAATGGGGCATTTGACCCCCACTTCCTAGACCGTTGGGCCGTTCCATGCTTGAGTTAAGCTCATCTTCCACCGCATGGAATTAAAGTTCTACTTCCCCAAATACTCTCAGAGAATATATACATATATATAAAACAATAAATCTAATTTAGCATTTTTATTATGGCCCTGAAGAGAGATTTGAAGGCCCACCGTTCTCACTGATTTCTTTTTTACAGCTTTGATAATCAGTGAAAGATTATTTTTTTTTGGTCTAGCTCCCCAAAGTGCCTGTGGTAACATAGCCCGTCCATAAATCTACGGCATTCCCTGCCAGGCCTCAAGCCCAAACCCAAACCACCTCTTTTACGGTAATATATGAGGGTCATAGGCAGGGATGTTCCCAACATCCGCTAAATTAAAAGTCATTGGAGCAGGTACGTTTAGACAACAGATTTACAACAAGCTTCAAATGAAACCGGGATCCTGCACAGCTGGGCCACATCTGCAACCAATTTTCTCCTATCCAAAGTATATCGAAGATAAACATTCTTCCCCTCTAGCCCCCGCCTTTCCACCACCGTGCACACAGAACTACACAAAGCTCTATGGACTTGATCCTATGCTTATTGGAGTCAATGGCAAAGCTCCCATTGACTTTAATGGCTCAGAGTCTTTATGTGAGGATCTGGTGAAAGGAACTCTGACAACAGCTTCTACTGCATCCTTACCTTTGTCCACTTCTCCTAGCTCAGATCTCCTTCACCGCACTGGAAACAAGTGATCAATGGAGAGCTATTCAGAAGCTCACAGTATTATGGTGGCTATATAAGAGCTGACACTAAGCTAATTTGTGTAACACTAAGAGCAGAGAGTAGCTGTTACATAGCACAGCAGGTATATTATTACTCTCGTACTGAAGAATAACTTAACTTGTTGCGATGACCTACATAGGTGGTATAAGTTTGTTGAATTCTCTCATGACAGATCACAAGATATCATATTGTGAATGTCTCGCAGTAACTGTTAAGAAAATGGGTTATATCTACAGATAGGCTGAAGCTAACACACTAGCACAGAATATTCCTTGCAAAAGAAGGATGGATGTGAAGCCAAACCCAGATCTGGAATTATGTTTTTCATAGCTTAGCTCCTCTCTCTTTGATGGGCCAAACCCAGAATTCAAACGCCCTTGCGGTGGTAAGAGTAGATGGGGCGCTAAAAATCCAGATCTGAATTTTACAGATTGAGCTCGCCATTAGTTCTAGCAAGACGTGTAGTACTTCAGAAGTTAATGCATATCACCGGTTTCTGTAGTCAGAGAGGCAATGGCGTTCCAAAGGGTGTAACTCAGGGCAAGGGAAGGGAGTGAGACTATATTTGTGAATATACTGTATTCTCAGACATTCCAGTAAACTGGAGTAAACTTGTCAGTAAAGGCGGGGAAACAAGAAAATTGTGGTTATCAAAAAACATTAGAAGGCCAGAAAATTCAGGTCCTCCCATATGCCAACTGCCTTTCTGACTTGCAACTGCAGCGTTTAATCATCTCTAAAATGCAGTTGTAAATTTTTGGTCCTGTGCACTGTTTCTCAACTAGATGAATTCAAGAAACCACAGCTTAATTCTCTCCCCCTTTCCAGTTAGGATGCAGCTAAAACAACAAGAGTTCTCTAACTCTTACGAACATCTACTTTATACATTTGTAATAATTTACAATCTGCTTGTCTTATTAAAATGTCAGTGTTGATGGAGCAATTTTCCAAGGGCCATAGACCACCCTTGCCAATTTGCTAGCCTCAATTCCATTGCTTGTGGATTTTGGAGGGGGGGGGGGGGAGTGGCAAAGTTGGTGCATTCCTGCCTGTTTAGGCCACTCTGACCATGTGAAGAAACAGCCAGGTGAGAATTCTCCTGGCATGAGGAGCTGGTGCAGAGGCAGTGTACCCAGCCCCAGTGGAAGGGGCATGTCAGATGTGGAGACAGTGTGTGGCCAGCATGTGGTATACTCTGGCTATTTTTAGGGACCATTACCAACTGGTGGAGTTTAGAGCCGCTCAGGGTCTGCTCTAAAGTACACTGGGGTCAGGATTGATGCAGAACCAGCTTGAGAATTGGCGAGCTATAGTCTGCTCCCTGCTGCTCTCAGTGGCTCTCCGTGCAGCAGAGAGTAGGGTCTAATTATGGGTGATGGTGCTGCTGCCCATAATATTAACCCTCAAAGGAGTCAAGGATTTAAGGGACACAGAGGCAAGGCTATCCTCTGGTCCTTAGCACTGGTTGCTCTGTGTCAGGGTTGAGGCATGCTGGGGGCAGCTCACAATGTTTCCGAGGCTAAAGAAGGAATCCGGACTGTCAAACCAGCTCCTTTCAGAAACACTAAATAAAAACTGTGATGGGGTATGGGGTGGGGGTGGAGGGACACCATGCATGCAGGCAGGGGAAATGTTTTAAAACCTACACTGGGGGTGTGTGAACCCCCAAAGGGCCTGGTTTAATTACAAAAGGCTTGAACAGACCCCAGTATTAGTTTTAGCAGAACGCACTAGTTTTGCACTATTTGTATAGTTCAATATGTTCCCAAGATGGGCGTTTGTGTAGCTTTTCTTAGAGAGAGAGTTTGTGTATCACAAACAGGTATTCAAGACCATAAAGAAAACCGATCCTAGAGAGACAGCATTAAGGTTAAAGGTCACCCTAATGGCTGCTGGGAGGGGTTCTCTTTTAGCAGCTCACAACTCCATCCTTAGTTGACTCATGGCTGAGAGGACACCAAGGCCAAAATGCAGCTAACCAGCCATTCAGACAGAGCCTCCTAAAGGAGAAGTTGTGGAGGTACCTGGTGAACTTGTTTTGTAGAGGTGAGGAGGAAGAATGTGGATCTCTGAGGTCTGCCTGCCTTAATTTGTACAGAAGGTGGGTGTGGCTGAGGCAAGCATTATGTTGGTTTGTTGGGGGGAAAACATAATAAAGATGATCTTGGAAATTCTTCTCTCATTCTTGGAGGAATGATCCAGGTTCATCCATTTCAGTAATTTCAACCAACCCTTCCCCCATTCTCCCCCCAAAAAGGTGGGGAGGGGGCAGCCAAAATCCAGATGCAGAGTCTTGGGGTGAAATCCCAGTGTATTGAAATCAATGGAAAAGCTCCCAATGACTCCAGTAGGGCCAGGATTTTACCCTGGAAGCCTTGAATCTACTGGGCCTTAAAGAGCATTTAATTTTGGATATGGCATAGCCCTAGATTCAGCTTTATAGTGAAGGGATAAATTGTGTCTGCACAGACTACATGCTATGCCAGGGAGTAAAGATTGCCCCATACCCCTATGCAGGCTTGGAATTTGGGTTCAGGTGTCTAAGAATAAGCCAGTCCTGCTTCACTGCTTACTCCTGTAAGGGCACAGAATGAGCAAGGCCCTTTCTGTCTATAGTGCTTATATGGCTCCTGTTTGTGTGGTACTGGAGCACCACACCTTCTTGAATCTCTCCATCCTCTCAGCCCTCCTGTGAGGTAGGGGCATTATGCCCATTTCACAGACATGAAGGTCAATGGCCATTATGCCCATTTTACAGGAAATGAGGCACAGAGAGATGACGTGACTTACCCAAACTCTCACAAGCAGTCTGTGCTAGAGCAGAAAATTGAACCTAGATCCATTGATTTCCAGGCTGGTACGCTAATCACTGGATCCTCTTTGCTGGCCCTCTGCTTCTCCACTCTCTGGCTAGTGCAGCTCAACACAGTAATTTGCTGCTCATCTAAGAAGAACAACAAATTAATAGCCAGCAGCATCTCAGAGCAAGGAGGGAAGCAGGGAAGGAGTTGTCACTCAGGGCAGTGTCTGAGTCAGAAAGCCTCCTGGGATAATACATTTTACGCACCACCCCATGCTCTGCACTGTGCCCAGTCTAACACATAAACATCAGTTACCACTGCACATACATCATGTACTCCATTTGAAAGGTCTTTGATCTTTGGGTTAGACCAACATATGTTGCTTAGTCACTTCATGCTGCCAATACTGTTGAAAGAAAATTAATCATTTTAACCTAGAATATCTGAAGGATCTACAGTAAATAGATCATCTTTAAATAGATCAATTTGGACTTCATATTATTCTGTTTTAAGCTACTGGTCTGTGTGCCATAGAAGTTTGGCTTAAATACTATCAAATAATATATCTAAGAAATAAAATATACGTTAGTTCGGGTGGGGAGGGGGGGTTAAGCCAAAATAATCTTTCAGGAAGGTATTTGAGAAAGGTAATCTGTGGAATTTTATTGTCTCTGAAACATTTAATTTACAAAATTATCTTAGTTATCTTTGAAAACAAACAAAAACTTTATGGAGAAATGGGATGATCCCCTTCAAATTAAGAGGATGGACTGGAATTAAGAATTTATAGTCAGTTCACTCTTAAAAAATTGTTTTGCTGGGTTGGCCTTCTATCAACAGTGTCGGCTCTGGAGCCATCTGATCTCACTCCCCTGCCTGTGCATAATATATTTTTAAAAATGATTGAAAATACTGTAATGTAGTCACCAGTTAATAGGGATGGAATTAAATGCTGAAAGGACTAACATGAAAACAAAACTCTTAAAAAGAACTGCTAGGTTTTATACACAGTGAAGACTTTAAATCATGATTGAAGGATTTCAGTAACTCAGCCAGAGGTTATGGGCCTATTACCGGAGTGGGTGGACGAAATTTAATAGCCTGCAATGGGAAGGAGGTCAGACTAGATCAGGGTAGGGCAAACTTTGGCCTGCGGGCTGGATCCAGCCCACCAGCTGTTTTAATCTGGCCCTCGAGTTCCTGCTGGGGAGTGAGGTCTGGGTCTTGCTGGGCTCCAGCCGGGAAGCAGGGCTGTAGGCCACTCTGTGTGGCTCCTGGAAGCAGCGGCATGTCCCACCTCCGGCTCCTACGTATAGGGGCAGCCAGGGGGCTCCACGTACTGCCCCTGCCCCAAGCACCGCCCCCACAGCTCCCATTGGCCAGAAACCACGGCCAATGGGTGCTGTAGAGGCAGCGTGCAGCAGAGCCGCTGGAGTGGGGGACGTACTGCTGCTTCCGGGAGCTGCTTGAGGTGACCTAAGCCACCCCCTCTCACCCCTGCCCCAGCCCTGATCCCCCTCCGAAGTCCTCAGTCCCAACCCGGAGCACCCTCCTGCACCCCAAACCTCTCATTCCCAGCCCCACCCCAGAGCCCGCACCCCCAGCTGCAGCCCTCATCCCTGCCCCCGCACTCCTCCACCCTTCCCCAGCCCAGAGCCCCCTCCCACACCCTGAACTCCTAATTTCTGGCCCCACCCCCGAGCCTGCACTCCCAACCACAGCCCTTACCCCCTTCCGCACCCCAACCCCAATTTCGTGAGCATTCATGGCCACCATACAATTTCTATACCCAGATGTGGCTCTCAGGCCAGAAAGTTTGCCCATCCCTGGACTAGATGACCAGGATGGTCCCTTTTAACCTTAAAGGCTATGAGCCTTCTGTAAAGGAGTTGTTGATTATGAAATATTTCTTAGCTGAGCTTTTGTATTTTGGAGAGTGTTTCATAAAAAGAAATGTTAAAAAAAGGTCAGCCCTCCTAAATTATAACCAGAACACCTGCTTAGGAGATAGCTACAGAAGCATTATATAGCTCAGATCTTTGAGGGCTAAATATTTAGAGTAAAATATTTTATTATTGAGATGTCAATGAAATAATCTCTGCTCATAGACTTTGATGGAATCTGCCCCAGTTATTTCCTAGTTATGAGATGCTACCATAGTTTGTGTTTTGCCCTTGTTCTTTTCAACTTTTCCCCCTCCCTTCCTTTTAACAAACACAGTCTCAGTGTTAACACACATAGTCGGTATGTGATTAAATGACAACCTCCTTTGGTCTGGGATCTTGTTTTCTTGCTTGCCTATAAAGTACCATGCACAGCTATGTCACTAGATATCCAACTTAGTAAAATTAGCACAAAACTAACAACCAATGAGGTAGTTTGTTGTTCTGGAATTTATATGAGAGAGACCCTTAAACATGTTAACGGTGGATAGAGGTGCGGTGGGGTTTTACAGATACGCTCTGGGTTTGGGAACAATGCAACCCTTATGGGATGTTAAACCTGTTCCTGAAGGGAGGAAAGTTGTTTGAAAGGAGGAACAAGATGAAGCAAGTAAGAAAGAAATGATAGAGGCAGCATTAGCAAAACGAAGGGTATATCTGTGTTATAAGCGCTACAGTAAGAGCTGCAGGCACAGCACTGCAGACGCTTGCTACAATGATGGAAGGGGTTTCCCCATCACTGTAGTAAATCACCTCCTTGGGAAGCAGTAGATAGGTCAACAGAGGAATTCACGCCCCTGAGTGACGTAGCTAGGTTGACCTAAGTTTTTAGGTGTAGACCAGGACTAAACTTAGAGACAGCTAAAGGGTTGACTTAGTTATATGACCTTGTTTTTTGCTTGTTACTAAGTGTCTAACAGCTTTCAACATTCGCGGGGGAGGCGGGAGCTTTAAGGTCAATATCTTTGGTAATTTTATCTACACTACTCAACATGAATGCATAATTCCTCTGCTTCCTATGTTTTTGTAGGCAGATTCACCTCTGGTTTACATTGACTTGTGCTGGCATAAATCAGGGTGCATAACTCTTCCTATCCTTTTAGAGGTTTCTCCTGACCGAGCTCCTGTGGGCTCTCTGTAGGGACTAAAGCTGTCCATGAGTGATGGTGGTGGAAACTGATCCTCGCTGTCCCGAGGAGCAAAACGCATCTGTCCACACCAGGCAGGATTGAGCTAGCCTATTCTTGGCAATATAGTGAATCTACTATAGTAATGTGAAGGGGGAGAGGATAAGTGTTTACTTGGCAGACAAAGCTCACAGATACAGTGTCTGATCCTTCCATGCCTTGCACCTTGAGTGATCATTTTCTCCTATTCATCGAAATGTAAGGCTGGAAGATATCTCAAAAGGTTACACTGAGGCAGGAACAAGTAAACCATGACCATCTCTGCTCATGACAGCTGTTTGTCCAACCTGTTCTTAAAAACCTCCAATTCCACAACCTCCCTTGGAAGCCTATGCCAGAGTTTAACGGCCCTGATAGTTAGAAAGTTTTTCCTAATATCTCCCCTAAACCTCCCTTGCTGCAGATTAAGCTGAGGATGGACTTGTATTTCCTTCAGTGGACACAGAGAACAGTTGGTCCCCATCCTCCTTATGACATCCCTTAACATATTTGAAGACTGTTACCAGGTTCCCCCTCAGTCTTCTTTTCTCAAGAATAATCATGCCCAGCTTTTTAAATCTCTCCTTCTAGGGCAGGTGTTCTAAACCTTTTGTCATTTTTGTTGCTCTCCTCTGCACGCTCTCCAATTTGTCCACATCTTCCCTAATGTGTTGCAGTCAGAATTGGATGCAGTTCTCCAGCTGAGGCCTCACCAGTACCAAGTAAAGTGGGACAATTACCTCCCTTGTCTTATATATGACACTCTTGTTAATACACCCCAGAATGATACTAGCCTATTTCAGAACTGCATCATGTCGTTGGATCCACTGTAACCCCCAGATCCTCCTCAGCAGTAATACTTCCCAGCCCCGCTATTTCCTACATTGTAGTCGTGCATTTGATTTTTCCTTCCTAAGCGTAGCTTTGCCCTTGTTTTTATTGGATTTCATCTTGTTGATTTCAGACCAATTCTCTAATTTGTCAAGGTCCTTTTGAATTCTAATCCTATCCTACAAAGTGCTTTCAAGCCCTCCCATCTTAGTCATCTGCAAATTTTATAAGCATACTCTCTACTCAATTATCCAAATCATTAATGGGAAATAGTGAATAGCACCAGACCCACATGGCTGACCCCTGCAGAACCCCACTAGATACACTTCCCAGTCTGACAGCGAACCATTGATTAACTACTCTTTGAGTGCAGTCTTTCAACCAGTTGTGCACCCACCTTCTAGTAATTTCACCTAGGCCATGTTTCCCTAGTTTGCTTATCAGAATGTCATGTGGGACTGAGTCAAAAGCCTTACTAAATTGGAGATGTATCAGAGCTACAGCTTCTAGGCCAGTAACCCTGGTTTTAAAATTGGTTTAAAATGCTCCCATTTTGATTTTAGTGGCATTTGATGCCCATGTCACACACGTGTAAATGGCTATGCAAGGCATAAGGCAATGGACAATCAAGCCCTGTCTAGCATACATACGGCAGGACAAGAGACTGAGAGGCTTAGGTCAGGGAAGGGGTCCAACAAAAGGTCCGATATATGCCATCTGCCATCTGTCACAATCTTCACCTGCTAGGCCAGGAAAAGAGGGAATGAAGTCATGCATCCTCTGCTACCTGCACTGGCAATTCAGAATGATCAATACATGTCATTTCTGCTTGCATATGTGCCTCATTTTTTTAATTCTTTAAATTTGGGAAGCACCCTCTATTTCAGTGGTTTCCAAACTTTTTTTCTGGGGACCCAGTTGAAGAAAATTGTTGATGCCCGCGACCCAACAGTGCTTGGGGCAAGGGCAGCACACTGAGCTCTGTGGCCCCCCTGCCTATAAGCCAGACCCACTGCTGACCGCTTCCAGGGCACAGCACGGTGTCAGAACAGGTAGGCACTCACCTGCCTTAGCCGGGCAGCACTGCCGACCGGACTTTTAACATCCCGGTCAGCGATACTGACCAGAGCGATCCGGTGCCTTACATGCCACGACCCAGTACTGGGTTGCGACCCGAACTTTGAAAAACGCTGTTCTATTTTGTGAGTGAGGGTTATAGCAGAGAACTAAGTAACTATTGGCTCCTTCTATCTCTGAAGCGGCTGGTGTTGCCTTCACCACCTCAGCCACCAGATGTCAGCACTGCACAGAAGAATAAAAATATAGTGCCAGGAAAAACAAGAGCATTCCTGAACGGGAAGGAGAACAAAGATGTAGCAGGGAAAACATTAAACAGATGTGCAAGGTCTGGATCCCCCGCCAAACTTCCTTCAAACTGGGGGTGCTTGGGGCTGTGTCTTGTTCAGGTCTAGTTTCACATTCTTGTTTCCAAGAAGTATTCTTGGAAGATAATCCCCCTCTCTAACTGGACCTGCTCACATGTGGATACAATTTTGGGGCCATATTGTGCCAAGCTTTTGCACGTGTGCGTAAGGAAGGAGGAAGTGCAAGTACCAGGCATCTTTCCTTCCTCCCTTTGCATGGCTATGAGAGGCTGGACCCAATAGTCCTTGAACTCAGTTGCACACAAGGATTGCAAGAGGCTATTATGATATAGTAATATTGAGGCTATCATAAAAGCACTGAGCTTTCTCTGTGACTTTCAATACTGCCCCTGTGTGTGTAAATGTTGTCTTCCTGTTCTTGCTCACAACACAGTTTCTCCTCTTGCTTGACTCTGCAATGTAGTCATAAGAGGGCACTTACAACATCCGTCTGTTGCAGGGGAAATAATTGTTATATCAGTAATTCAACATTTTATCTTCACTGTGGGATGGAATGGGAGAAGATGGTTGTTAGGGAGAGAGGCCAAACACAAATATCTACAGTCTAGGGCCAGACCTGAACCTCCCTGAATTCTGAGACAGGATTGGCTCTAAGTGCCTGGCTCCAAGCTTCCCTTTACTATTTTGGTTCTGGGCGGAATCCAAAAACTGGAAGGGAACCAGAAGGCCAGAAATTGTGACGATTATAGAATCATAGAAATGTATGGGCTGGAAGGGACCTTGAGAAGTCATCTAGTCAGCGGTCCACCCCCACCCCCCGACCAAGGTTAAACCTAGACCATCCCTGACAGGTGTCTGTCTAATCTATGATGATGGGGATTCCACAGGCTCCCTTGGAAGCCTCTTCCAGATCTTGGCTATCCTTATATTAGAAAGTGTTTTCCTAATAGCAAATTAAGCTGATTATTTTTTGTCCTACCTTCAAAGGACATGGAGAACAATTGATCATGTCCTCTTTATAATTCCCCTTAACATAGAATCATAGAATATCAGGGTTGGAAGGGACCTCAGGAGGTCATCTAGTCCCACCCCCTGCTCAAAGCAGGACCAACCCCCTAGAGAAAGATAGCTGGCACTGCCAAAAGGTCTACAACTAAATCACCCCAGCCAGGTCTTTGTCAAGCCTGACCTTAAAAATCTCTAAGGAAGGAGATTCCACCACCTCCCTAGGTAACCCATTCCAGTGCTTCACCACCCTCCTAGTGAAAAAGTTATTCCTAATATCTAACCTAAACCTCCCCCACTGCAACTTGAGACCATTACTCCTTGTTCTGTCATCTGCTACCATTGAGAACAGACTAGATCCATCCTCTTTGGAACCCCCTTTCAGATAGTTGAAAGCAGCTATTAAATCCCCCCCTCATTCTTCTCTTCTGCAGACCAAATAATCCCAGGCTGTTCAAAGACTATCAGACACCTCCCCCTCCCGCCCCCCCGGTCTTCTTTTCTCAGGCTAAACATGCCCAGTTTTTTAAATCTTTCATTATAGGTCAGGTGTTCTAAACCTTTTATCGCTTTTGTTGCTCTCTGACTCTCTCCAGTTTGTCCACATCTTTCTTAAAGTGTGGTGCCACTGCCCAAACCTGTACACAGTACTGTCATGAAGCAGAGGATGAGTGGACATTGCTGATATTTATTTACCAGTTTATATCTTGGGACGGGGTGGGGTCTTTATGTGAGAACATAAGAATTCCTTACTGGGTCAGACCAATGGTCCTTCTAGGCCAGCATCCTGTCTCTGACAATGGCCAATACCAGAGTTTCAGGGGGAGTTTACAGAACAAGGCAGCTGGAGTGATCCACCCCATCTTCCCCTCCCAGCTTCTTGCAGTCAGAGGTTTAGGGTTGCATCCCTATCTTGTCTAGTAGCCATTATCCTCCATGGCTTAGCTAGTTTTTTTTTTAACCCAGTGATACTTTTGGCCTTCACAACATCCCATGGCTCTGAGTTCCATGGGTTGGCTGTGCATTGTACTTCAACCTGCTGTACTTCAGCCTATTCATTTTATCAGGTGACCCCTGGTTTTTGTATTGTGGGAAAGGGTCAATAACATTTCTCTAGTCACTTTTTCCACACCATTCATGATTTTGTGTGTCTTAGTACCATGAGGTTCTCAGACTAGCCTGTGTAATTGTGTGTTTTTATCACTGTTACCATATGCCTTCCTTTTGCAAAGTCATTGGAATTAATCCAGATTTTCACTGAACAGACTGTGGCCCATAATAGTGCCTGTGAAGCAAATCTATTTTGGTACTGGTTGTCCAAAAGGAAACGGAGTCAGCTATTTGACACTCCTAAACGCCCTTGTTTAATTAAGACTTATAGACTGTTGCAATATCCCAGAACTGTAGATCAGATTGTCCACAAATTATCTCCTACAGCAGGGAGGGGGATACTGTTTTTCTAATCCGTTTAAACATGTCAGCCTGATCGATACTAGAGAAAATTGCCCAATTTTAAAAATTCTACCCAGTTTTCAAACCACCTGCAACTGAAGTTAGATCAGAGCAGAAGGCTGATCCAGTGGTTAGGGTACTAGTTGAGGATTTGGGAAACCTGGGTTTAATTCCTTGTTCTGTCACAGACTTTCCATATGACCTTGGGCAAGTCACTTAACCTCTCTGGGCCTTAGTTTTCCCCAGCCATAAAATAGGCATAATGGCACTTCTTACCTTCATGTTGGGCTCATAGCTAGTCTATATAATAATGTATTCTTATGACTGTTTCCTCCCCAACTTTAATAGACTAATACCACTATAAAACGGAAGCATGAGAATGGCAAATCAGGCTCATTGTTGGACTCTCTTCTCTAGTTTACTGCATACAAATTACTCCCATTTAAATCATTGTAAGGGGGTGGCACACAGGGCCTGAAGAATCAGGCTAGGAACAGCAATACTGGATCAGCCCCACTGGTCCTTTGTGTCCAGTCTATTGCACAGAAAGTCCAGTAGACCCTTGGGACTCTTTTTGACTTTTTGGCAGTGCCGGCTATCTTTCTCTAGAGTGAGCCAAAACCCTTCATCCTTGTCCCTCCACCTTCCTCCACCCCCTTTTAATTGGTTTTCCTTTTTATGGTCGTTAAGTGGGGAGGAAAAGTGCCCGCTAAAGCACCTTTAACACTGCAAATAAAACAAACATCTCTGACAGATGTGCATGGTGGAATGGCTGCATTGTGAAGCAAGGACCCTCTCTGCCCAATTTGTGCTGGACACCTGTCATGTGTTGGCAATGCACTTGTTTGACACATGAGAGCAATGCAGGTTCAGAACTAGCTGGGTGAAACCTGTTTATTCCATGTTCAAGGGGGAAATATTGCTGCTTGTCATAAATGCAGCTGGAGAGAAATATTCCTAGATAAAGACACACAGGCGTGCAATGGGGTGGAGGACCTTTCATGAGCGTGGAGTCGGCCAGCATTGTCACATGGTTTATAGCTATAGAACTAAATTAACACAGCACACAGGTGGCAGTGTAAGGCTGAGAGCCATTGACCAAGCACTGAGTTGTCTAACTGCAGCACAGCTACACAATCATTTGTGCTGATCACAAGAACTGTGTTGGTACTTGTGAAATTAAATCCATAGGGCCAGATCCTCAGCTAGTGTAAATGAGAGTAGTGCACACAGTGTACAATGAGTCCTAAATGTGTAATTACTTATTTATGTACGTAAGGACTATATGTGTGTAAGTACAGCTTTGCAGGAAAGGACCCAAGTTCTCAGAAAGTATCATTTTTCACAGTGGCTGAGTAATGTATTAAACTGCAGTATTAAAGGATAGTAGAATTATTATTATTCTATTATTTCTGCTGGTCAAAATTTGGGAGAAATTTTGAAACTGCTTTGGAAGGTTTGGAATAAATCCATTTTCTTTTCTTGTTTTTTTTTGAATTTGAGATCTTTTAAGTTTTGATCAAAATCACATTCTAAATCATTAACAAACATTTTCATTGACCCAAAACAGCATACTTTTTTTTTATTGAACATGATTTTGATAAAAAATTGAGACAAAATATAATAAATATAAAACGTGAAAAATGGAAAATTTCAAAAATGTTGACAACTTTTTTGTGAAGTGCCTTTTTATTGTTGAAAATATTTTTTTATGTTTAAAAAAAAAATTCAACTTACTGATGATCTGATCTCAGTCGTCAAACTCTTAAACTTCCTTGTTCAACAAACTGTCAGGTTTTCTTCCTGTTTTATGTCCTACATAGCATCCAGACACCTGATTATCTCAACATATTTGATGTTGGCCAAGTGAGGGAGGTAATCACGGTTCTACTCTATGTAACATGCAAATCATGATGCAGTGCTCCTATCTACAAAGGCTACCATGTTCTCCTTTATGCATCACTGTATAGTCTTTCATTTCTCCATGCATAGTAGATTTAGTACATTTTTTTTTAAAAAGGGAGCAAATAGATTTAACAAAGTTTTATATTCCATCTTTCTTACAAACGGTAGGGTGGGCTTTGCTCTCACATTAGTTTGACACCAGTGTACCTTCAATGGAGTGACTCACAACTTATACTAGGATAAGAAAGAAGAGACTCAAGGTTGTATCCAAAAATACTTCAGAGTTCTACAATACAAAACAGTAGACAATGTAGGGTATAAGTTACAGAAAGATGTGTTGTATACTAACCAAATAAGAGCATTTGGTAATCATCATGCCACTCACAAAGGACTTGACTCTGCCACCCTTTCTCATAGAGTCGCTTCCTACTCTGTAAGGAGTCCCATTGATTTCCCAATGTTTTCTGTTTGGAAATAAGGGTGAAATTCAATTTCCTCTTGCATAAAAGCCTCTTAATGTCATAAACTTTTATTCTCTTTAGCAAGAGGAGTAAACTGCTCAGGACATTGAAATGCCGGTCAACATCTTGATGAAATGTAAAGGCAGGGCAATAAACTGTGATGAAATTTGCCCAGTGCTCTAATTAGTGAAAGATTTAAAAATTCAGATGTAATAAAAACAAGGTGATTAGAAGCTGCCATTGCTGAAAGCCGGCAGAAGAGAGGCTTACTGGCAGGGCCGTAGCAACAAAGAACGTGGCCCCCTCCGAACGTGGCCCCCTCCGAACATATGTCCGGGCGGGGCCCCTTACAATTCAGAAACTGGAATGCGGTATTTATTTTGCCACTTTTAGGGGCCCCCTTCCTTGCGGGGCCCCCTCCGGTCGGAGGGTATGGAGGGCGCTCGCTACGCCTCTGCTTACTGGCATATGCTAGTAAAAGAATAAACAAGCAAAATCTCTCATTTTCTCTCAGCTAATATCAGAACAACTGCACCTCAAGGCAGGATCAACAGTGCAATCTTCTGACCGAAAGAAAGATGAGTTCATAGGTCAATCAAATCTGTTCTAAGATATGAACAATAGCCCATGCAGTTGACAGTAGTGCAATGAGTTACTAGCACTTGTATAGTTTAGCTTATTTTAAGAATTTAAAAAGAATTGTGGAAAGTCATATGTTGTGGGAGAGGAGGCCATGTGTTGTGTTTCCAGATTGTTGCAATTCTCTGATGCCTCCTGGCTCCCCATGTCAGTGATTAAAAAAAATTCCTGATTTACCATTCAGAGTGCGAGTTTTTAAAATCTCGGTATCCAATAGTACAGCCAAATCAGAAGTGGTACAACCTTGGAGGGAGATTATTGGTATGGAAAGTTCTAGCAAAGAAGACAACCCCAGACACATACCATTCAAGGACACCTGCCCTGTGTGTATGTGCCACATTTACCCAAATTTAACCTGAAGACCAAATGTTGCCCATTGCTGACCTCGTTTTGAGTTATGAAGGGTGACTGACAAGTCTTGGCATACAGTCTTTGTTCTTGATCTAAGCGAGAGTCTATTTGGGTCAAGAGAGACTACTGCATGCTGGGACCTGTCGTCTTTAGGGCTGCAACTCCACACTCAAGAGGAGAGCATGAAATCTGCTCTTTAACGGGAACATTTGGTGTGTGTGTGTCAGCTCCTATGTCAAGTTGGGCAAAAACCAGGAACCCGGCCCCTACATTAGTAGTTGTGCCATTACACTTTCACTAAATTCAGTGGGGGTAATGGAATTAGGCCCTTGCCTGGGACAAGGAGAAGTGTGGTGGCTGCCAATACATAGTGTGCGTGTGGTTTTTGACAGAAAGGATGAAAGGGGTTTTAAAGAGAGGAGATGTATTTGAATACAAGGCCAATCAATAAGTAGTATTCGTGAATGCCTCTCTGTACCCAGCATCGCTGATATTCAGCTTTGGAAACCAAACAGGGTGACCAGATGTCCCGATTTTATAGGGACAGTCCCGATTTTTGGGTCTTTTTCTTATATAGGCTCCTATTACCTTCCAGCCCCCGTCCCGATTTTTCACACTTGCTGTCTGGTCACCTTAAAACCAAATATAGGAGATTTCAAATTAAAACAAAAGAAAAAAGAGAGAAGAAAACACTCTCTTCCCTGTAATTCAGCATATTGCTTGGAAAATCTGTGTTTTACATCTGGTTGTCATAGAAATCCCTTGTGACCCATAGAAACAGATTGCTGGAAACAGGACGCTGTCTTGGAAAGAGGCAAGTATATGTGCCTCCTCTTGGGTAAAAGTCAGGCAGTATAAGTGATGTGGCAGGAGAGCTTTTAGGGATCAGACACAGAGTCAAGTCAGAGTCTGAATGATTGGTTACTGAGGAGGGACATGAGAGCAAAATCCTTTCAGATGAGCTGTCAGACAGCTGATATTCACTTACTGTATTGGGCTCCACAGAATGTATTGGGCTCTAAAGACAAGTCTAATACAGGAACGAGGAGCTCCATCTGTCCCACTGTCTGTATTACTGGCTTTATGGTGATGGATATAGAGGACCCAACTCTCCCTTCACTTCTGCCTATAACTTTACCGAGTGTGTGCTCCGGTAACTGAAGGAAGTCCCTTAGTTTTCTTGTTTGCCTCCTTGATGCTAAAGAGGCTGAACCAAGCAGAGCACTTCTTGCTAATCTGTGAGCGCTTGAAGTATTTACCGCCTTTTTTTACGTCAGTCTTCACTAAACAGGGGAATTGTGACCCGGGGCTTAACAGAATTAATATTAACAAGGGAGAAGGGTTTCGGGCTAGAATAGGGAAAGAACAGATTAAAGAATACTTCAGATCAATTAGATGTGTTCAAGTTAGCTGGGCTGGATGAAACTCACCCTAGAGTACTTAAAGAAGTAGCTGAAGCAATTTCTGAACCATCAGCAATGATCTTTGTGAATCATGGAGGATGGGCGAGGTGCCAGAGAAGGGCAAACATAGTAACGGTTGTCGAAAAGGGGGGAAAGGACGACCTGGGGGATTGTTGACCAGTCAGCCCAACTTCGATACCTGGAAAAATACTGAAACCAATTATTAAACCATTTGTTCAAACCTGGAGGTGATAAGTAATCGCCAACTTTGCTTTATGCTGGCTGGTGACTGGGTAGTCATTGCCATTGACAGAGCAGAAATGCAGGTGCCAAACTGAAGTCAGAACTGCTGAAGCGATCGCAGTGATTTAAGGTTCTAGGGGTCCCCTCTAGAAGATGATGGGGTGGTCCTGGTCAGAGGTGCCATTAACTAGGGAACTGGGGCAATTTATATGGCCCTTCTGAGCGCCTCACAATCTTTAAGGTATCTCTCCTCACAACACCCATATGAATAGGGTAGAGCAGTATGATTATTCACATTTTACAGGTGGGGAATTGAGGCACAGAAAGGAAGCATGGAGCAATGCAAGGACCAGAACCCAGGTCTCACAAGTTAATATCCTAACCACGATACAATCCTTCCTCTCAACAAGGCAAGTTCATTCCCAGGGCAGTATCTGCCGCTGGGGCTGCAGTGTAGCACCCAGTGGAATTTAATGCTGCCCTCCCCGATGTAAATTCCTGAGAGAAAAGGGGTGCAGTGGAAACTACTTGTCATCCTCTAGTTTGAATCCCCCCACCCCAGTGAGCAGTGGCACCTGCTGGCACAGGGAGGTGAAACTTGCAGTTCTGTACTGTGAGGTTGAATCTGGTCTGCTGTAAGTGGTGATGTGAAATAGCTAACAGGTGGCAAAACTGGATAGAATTTGTATAGGGAAAAAATTATTAGGGCTAAATTTTTCCCTTGGGTTCATGCACACAGATTCCAAGATTCCATTTATTTCAATGGGAGTTGTGTGCATGTTTGCAAAGGAAGAACAAGACTTTAGTTATTCAGACAGATGTATTCCTTTCTTATAATAAAAAGTAAACGAGAACTTGGACAACACGCTACATTTACATCAAATATCCGTGCTGCACTCTTTACTACTTAATGACAGTGCTGCGATTTTAATGTCTATAGGGGGAGAATACTGTATCCAACGTACATTACAATAGGGCCAGCCCAGTGGCTTGGCAGAAGCTCTGCTAGCTGTAGTGTGGAAGATCCAAGCTTTGTAAATGAGTTTGGTTGTTTCCCTCCCTGGGTTTTGGAAATCTAAGTACAAGTGGGGAAGTGATGAGCTGTTGCTACTTAAGCTGGCCAGAGCCTTTCACCCAAGTCTGTTTGGGTAGCAAAATAACTTCATAACCACTGTCTTATGAGGGGAAGGGGTTAAAGGAATGAGGATGTGCCTCAGGTATAGATGGGAAGAGAGCAGGTGTCCCCATCAACAAAAACAAAGTTCAATAGATATAAGAGAAAAGTAGCCAGAAGGAGGGAGTGAAAGTATTGAAGAGGTGACTCTCTAGCAGGAAACAACTACAGGACTAACCACCAATGGTCTCATTCATCCCTCACTCACACTGGTGTAAATCCAAAGTAAACCCATGGAAGTGACTGGAGTTACACCAGAGTAAAACCAGATTAGAATCTAACATGACCATAAAGCTACGTTTTTATGTATGTTCTTAACCTAGTATAAAATAAAAAGGGGGAGGGAGTGGGTTCAGAAAGCTATGGAAGCAATAATGGACAATGTAGAGGAAACTTAAATGGATCAGTGACATGAATATTGTTTCTCTAAGGGCCTGAAAGAGCAGAAAATATCCTGCTTCTTCTTATCTGAGCAAACACTGAAAGGCTGTGCATTCTGGCTCTGCTGCAGTGTGATTTACTCAGCACAAAGCAAAAGCCCCAAACAGAACAAACCAATACTGACCTACACAGAAGACAGTTGTGCAGCTGCCTTGAGGTCATGTAAATATTAGTTCTCTGGCTCCCATGGTCTAATGCTCCTGATTTTCAGACTTTTAAACTCCTCGCTGCTCCTGCTGCTGCAAAATGCTTCAACTCTAGGCTTAGGCCTTTGCCATCATTGGTTTCTATTTCTGTGTTAGGGTGACCAGATGTCCCGATTTTTATAGGGACAGTCCTGATTTTTGGGTCTTTTTCTTATATAGGCTCCTATTACCCCCCACCCCCGTCCCAATTTTTCACACTTGTTCTCTGGTCACCCTGTTCTGTGTCTAACTCCACTGCGTGGCTGCCTGCCGTTAGGGGAATGTATAGACAGAGTTAAGATGAGACTTTCATGGGTGCAGATTACTCCTCAGCTGGCTCCTGCAGCGTTTGGTGGCCTTTCCTCTGGAGAAGACAGTACTGGCCACTCTTAGAGAGATGATACTGGACTAGATGGCCCACAGGTCTGATCCAGGGTGGCAGTTCCTGTGTTCATCTGCTGCTAGACTGCATATAGACTTCTTGGCAGGGGGAGCAGCATTACTTAAAAGAAAATGGAAATGACAGGCGTAACTGCTCCATTCCTACCCTGACCAGTCTGAAAGGGTATAAATAGATCTGGCTGTGCATAGCCCTTTTCTTGCTCATATTTCCAGAATGAAGTTGTCAACCAAGGTAAACGCCAGTAGTTTTGCCCAAAAGCCGCTTTAAAGCCCAGTTCAGCCAGGTACATAAGTACGTGCCAAACTTTAAGCCGGCGAATAGCCCTATTGGCTTCAGTGGGACGACACTCGCATTTAGGTGCCTGGCTGAATCGGAATAGAAATTTCTTCCTCACCTTCTTGCCAGGTGATTAGTTGAGGAAGAACTGCGCAGCAGGACTTTTAACTACACTCAGTGGAATCTTCCTATGGCCTACCCAAAATCTGATTGTCGGAGGTAGAGTCGTTATGGAAGGCTGAATTAAGGTACTTCACAGCTGCAAGAGGATGTTCCCTATTAACACATCCTTAGAGTAAAGATTAGTCCAGGAGGCCATAAACTTTCCATGGGGCAAGAGCCCCAGAGGCAAATCCTGCTGGGTTAGGCCTTTGAGGATTCCCTTATTATAAATATAAAAAACACTACTGTATTTTCCTGAGTAGCGGTGCAGCATCCGGGTCTGAAGGGACGTTGCTGTTAGCTGTAGTGTAAAACAGCTGTAGAGACAGCACTTTGAAGCTGCAGCTTGGGCTGGAGCATGGGCTCTGAAGCCTGTGGAGGGGGTGGATGTCAGAGCCTGAGCTCCAGCCTGGCCTGCAACTTCAAACCCTTTAAACTTGCCTGACTCAGTGGAGTCCTAGAAACCAGGGCTTTGGAGTGGAGCCTGGAGCTGGAGCGTGGAGCAGCTCCAGAGCAGTGGAGCTGCAGGTTTTTGCCTGGAGCTGGAGCGGAGCCGGAGCACAGCTCCAAAGCCCTGCTAGAAACATCAAACTTTATGATAACAAAGATCATAAGCGGCAGTGCTTCCACTTTTCAGAGACAGCCCTCCAGGCGTGGAAAAGGAGCGGGCACTGAGGATGGTTCTCCCTACACAGGAAACAACGCTGCTTTTGAAAGGAGCAGGAAAAATAAGAAAAATAAAATTAAAACATTGCTGTCCCTTCAAGACAAATGCAACAAGTAGTGTAACTGTGGGTCTGTCTGCACTGCAATATATGCTCAGGGTTAGTAGAACTGAATTTAGCAGACTCTGGCTTCGTTAACCTAGGACTTGAGCAGCCTTTGTAACCCCGGGTTAGGAATTGTTGAATCATGGGTCAAAGTCTGGGGCTCCAGTATATGCGCCGCACTATGCAGGCTCGAGTCCAACCACCCACATCCAAGAGTTTGTAGCAGGCTCCCCAAATGTGGCTGCTTTGGCCCCTTGTTTGTGGCGCAGTGTGGGAAAACTGGACTGTCCATCAAACTTGGCTGCCCAGAGGACAAAGAAAGTCGGCCCACGGGGTACTTTGGGCAGATTCCCAGAGCACAAGTCTAGTGGGGCTGTGTCTACACTGCAGAGCAATAGGGTTTGAATCCTGGGTCCCTGCTTGACTCAGGCTTGGACCCTCCACCTGGGACCCTGGGTCCGAGCCTTGGGTTAGCCTGATTTGTGTGTAGACAGAAGTGGTGGGTTAGGGTTGAGCCTGAGTTTGAACCCTAGGCTTACATTGAAATGTAGACATACCCAAAGTCTATTCTACGGCTTTCTATTGTTGTTTGCAGTGTTGTTGTAGCTGGGTTGGTCCCAAGATATTAGAGAGAGAGAAGGTGGGTGAGGTAATCTCTTTTATTGGACCAATTTCTGTTGCATAGCTCAAAAGTGTGTCTCTTTCACCAACAGAAGGTGCTCCAGTGAAAGATATTACCTCACCTACCTTCTCTTTCTATAGCTTCTAGGCAGAATTATGGAAATCTCATTTCCTTTTTTCAAAAGCACTTTTAGGTTATCATTTTCTCCCTTCCGCTTGCTTTCTTGTTATCCAGGTGTCTAATTCTACAGCTCCTAATCACTAAAATAACCCTTTGATGTCAGTGAATCTGTTCACGTAACAGTCACGGGATCACCCACTAGGGGTGTGATATGTGCCTTGAGGAAAATGACAGCCATAAGAGTTCAGAGTATTTGGGAGAATGGGACTCGTCACAGCCGGATAATAAATCATTTGCAATGATTTATTAAGTCTGCTTGTGGAAGTTTTGTAAAACGCCAGCATCATAGTCTCTACACAGAACTCAAGCTGCAAACATCTTATTTGCCAGTTTGGGCTGTTTTTTTGCTTCAAAAACAACGGGAATATCAGGTATTTAAAGTGCACCCCTAAGCCGTTGATGTTTAACCTAGTGATTATGAGCACCATTCAAGCGGCCAACATTATTTCAAGTTATTTTCTGCCCCAAGTCAAACCACGACAGGATATCTTGCTGTACTGTGTATATGCTCCAATGGAACTTCAAGTCTTCATACAAATATATTCCTAAAACAAAAGTTGGCAAATAAGACAATAGAAAAATTAACTATTAAATACTCTATTCGACCATTATAATATATTATCACTTTCTAAAGGTCAAAATCTGCTTGCCTCATTCACTTGAGTAATCCTTTCACTTCACTAGGACTGTTGGTGTGAATAAGAGACACAAACGTATCCCATTAATGTATATCAGGTTAAATCCACACATTGACTGAAACTGATGTTACAGCAGGGATGAGTTTGGCCCTAAAGACCAGATTCTTAACTGGTATAATCAGCATTTCTCTGATGTCAATAGAGTTAAGTCAGCTAAGGATCTGGCCCTAAATCATTAGTTTTCATTGAGTCTGATCCAAGTCTATTTAATTCAGTGGGAATCTTTCCATTGATTTCAATGGGCTTTGAATCAGGTCCTACATTTAATTTTCTACAGCCACAACTTTTATGTTTTAAATGATAGTCACTACACCATGAGCATAATTAGGTATATTTATATGTATAAGTGTTTCTAAGATAAGTGCATCTTTGTAGGTTACTAAAGTTGCAGGCTAGCTACCAAATGAAAAGCCCAATTCCCTAGGGATACTTAAAAATATTTCCAGAAACAGGAAAGAAGTGGTACTGGTATTATATAAATCCCTAGCTGCTCGATTCACAGCTGCAAGGAAAAACAATATTTTTAATACCATAGAGTTTATTCTACTTTATTATATAACAATACAATGGAAAGCAAGATTCCCACTTTTCCCTACTGTGTAGGTAATATTTCTCTGATTAATTTCTTGATAGAGACAGCAGTGCAATGGAAAAGATAAAATGTGGACAGTTGTACAGTATTTTATGCTTTTATTGTCATCACAGCGGTTTGAGAACAAGAATGAAAATTAGGTATTAAAACCTAATTATTTACATCTTTATAGGGGCTGATGGAGAGTTAGAGGTAAATTGGTTTTCTAGAGTGACATCAGTTCTGTCTGCCTGCTTTTGAAAGGCCAGTTATGTGAACTTTATAATACTTCTTTCCCATCACTGTAATAATTTTGGGTCAAGAGGATCCTAGTGAGTGTCTTTTGAATCCAAGAACTCCTTTTTGCCTTTTCCCTGTACCATCTTCTAGGACACCTCTCTGCTTAGGTTTTGGTTCACCTGAATGCTGCTGGAATACCCAAGGCAGTATGGGAGGCTGGGGGCATCTGAAAGGAAGCAAACTTGACCTTGTTGAATATATCATACATGTCATATTATACACGTATTGTGCACCCACTGGTTATGTCTATGCTTGGAGCTAGGGGTGTGATTTCCAGCTCACATACACATTCTCGCACTAGCTGTCATCAAGCTAGCATGCTAACACTAGTAGCACAGCCGTGGTTGCATGGGCACTGGCGAGCAGCTGCATGGCCTAGCTGCCCTTTATACAAACCTGCCCAGACTCGGGGCAGCTCGCCCGGGCCACCTGGCTACACCACTATTTTTAGTGTGCTCACTCAACAAGAGCAGGTCTACTCAAGCTGGGAATGACAAGTGTAGACATAGCCACTGTATAGACTGCTCCCGCAGAGCCACCGTTGAGTGTTCTCAGTAATCTCAACAGCAATAATTGCATGGGAAGGAGCTGAGAGGAAGTGAGGGAGCTGATGAAGAAGGTTGGGATGGTCATGTGCATAGATGAAACACAGAGAAGAACCGCCTGGGGGAAGCTGACAAGAGAAACAGCTCACCACCTCCACTCATGTCCCTGAGTGAGTGATCTGGTTTTCAGCCTAAACTGCCAGCTGTGCTTTGGAGAGTGTACATACCATGGAGTAAGGGCAGCGAGTGAGGAAGGAGGAAGAGTCAAAAATGCAGCAGAAGAAAACAGGGGAGACACCCAGAAAATGGGATGACAGCCATACTTTTAGGAGCCCTACTGGTTTCAATGGCTTCTGCAAAGGTGCGGTTGTCCATGCTAAAAGAGCTGATTGCAGGATTGAGGCCTACATAAGTGAATACAGTCTAAACAGAGTACTCTACAAACACTGCACACAACAAGGCCGTGGGCTATCCCAGCCTCCCATTCCGTTAACCAGGTATACTATTCCAATGACCATCCTGATTAATTTAATGACTGGCCCAGTTACCACTGATATTCTGGGTAACTATTCCTATTTATTTATTGAGAAAAATATCACTGAAACTCTATGCAGTGCTTTGAAAATGTAAGGGTTGAAATCTTTAATACTGCAAAGGCTGTTTTGACCAACAGTGTATGTTGAAGAGAAGGGAGTTACCTCACAAGTGGAGAACCAGTGTTGACAGGGCCAATTCGATCAGGGTGGATGTAATCCACTCCCAATAATTGAGGAGGAGGTGTCAATTTTTGTGAGGTAACTCCCTTCTCTTCATGTGTCAGAATAATAAGGCCTGAATCTGTAATTTTCACTCCATGCATCTGAAGAAGTGGGTTTTTTACCCATGAAAGCTTATGCCCAAATAAATCTGTTAGTCTTTAAGGTGCCATCGGACTCCTTGTTGTTTTTATGGATACAGACTAACACGGCTACCCCCTGATAGAATTGATGGAATTTGATTGGTTTCAATTTTGGTTTACAAATGCAAAACTTAACTCAGATTCACTAAGGGATTCACAAACGTTTCATATGACCCTAAAGCAGCATAGGGTTTTGTATGATAACCACACCATGATTTTGAGGCAAAGTCTGGAGACAATTAGTGGTTTCACCTGAAGTTTATTTTGGGAGTCTGTGGGCGCCCCATATTCAAAGCAAAATTCCGGGGGGTGTAATCATGTAGACTAAAACTGGACAAAATGGTTTAGCACCGCAGTACTACCACAGTGAGACTTTATCTCTAAAATTGAAGCCTGGAACTTTGTGGCCCAGATCATGCCCCTGAAGAACAACAGTGAAAATGCTGAGAGCTCGTTGAGATCCTTAACTACAGCATTATAAGCCTATTGCTGTCATAAATAGGAGTTGAGGTTGGAGTGGCCCTCATGCCCATATTTGACTGAAGTACCATCCATTGGTTGCTAAGCGATGTTGCAGGAATGGAATGCATGGTCCCAATTCAGGACAGCATTATGTATGTGCTTTACTTTTAAGTTGCTGCTGTGAAAAGAGGCAATTTCCTTAATCTTGGCCTCTGTTTGTAAATCAAGGACATCAAGAACAGCCTGAATTCCCTATTTCATGTGAAAATCATAGAACAGCTTCATGAGAACTGGACATAATTCAAGATATAATTGATTTGGACCAAGGGTACAATCTTCCACTTGCAGAAGTTTATGGAACTGTTCTTTAATTCTTACTGCAGGTGGGAAAGTCAGGTCACACCATCAATTTTTGTCTATTGATATAAAACAGTCAGGTTTCTTGGTGTTTCCTTATAGGAAAAATCTGTGCGAGTTATAATCTTTGTTCATTCTCTTCAAGAACACCTTAATTGGAGTATGGTTATTTTCATTACCACATTGGACGGCAGCTGAGTCTGAATCCAGCTATAGGTTAACTTAACAGGCTTTCCTGACTAGAAATTTGATTTCCATCAATGTCCGTTATAAAAGGCTCTTTGGATTTGTGTGTGTTGGCAGTGGTATAGACCCTCACCCTGACTGAGGAAACAAAGGCCTTTACATCTGACACCAGTCTCTGGCTCCTGGTTTTGACTACCTTTCCCATCTGCTCTGGAACACGAAGCTATTCCTCTCCATGGCTTTAAATTCAGGTGGGCCACCTCTGGCATATCACACAATCATAGCTGAGCTGAGCATGTAACAAGAGAACAGTGGTGTCGAACGTGGAGGGTTGCAATGCCTCCATGAATGGCAGCCCACAGAAAATACGCTTTATATTCGGATATCCCAAACCAGCACAACTGATGCGGAAATGCTTGCCTTTGCCACACCCAGGTAATGGATGAGAATCTTTTGGTGACCTCCTAGGTCATCGGCATTCCTGATAACTCATGTCTCCGCCTTGGCCTTTAGGTTCCTCCCCTTATGTATACATAGTCTGCAACACACCCTACCGGGAGAGGACACCTCAGTCCATGTCCTTTTGACTGAGAATAATGTGTGGTTTGGGGCTTCAGATGTACCTATTTGCCCTGCCTCTCTCTCCTTGGAAGTTTTGAAAGACTTGGCTTTGTTGAGGGCGGATGGCATGAAACAACCATACAATAGTAATTTTCTTAAAAAACAAAATGCATTAAAAATGGAGAGATTAAAACAAAAAGGGTTGCATAACATACCTGTGCTGTGATGGGGTGTACAAGCCCCACACAAAACACAGGCAGGAAGGGGCTAAGAACCCTCCCGGTCTGCATGTAAATTAGGAAAGACCGGCCCGCAACTGCTGTCGCTAATGCGGGCAAGCCCGAGTATAAAGAGGCTGGAACAGGAAAAGAAGGGCAGAAGGGATTGCGATAGCAAGGGAGCAGCACTTGCTGCCAGAGGAGGTAGCACCAGACTGCCTGTGAGAGACTCAATCTCCTGGAAGTACAAGGGCGCTAGCTAGAGATGGAAGCCCTGATGACCAGGGATTTTTGATTCATTTGTTATGTTTATGGACTCTGCCTTTTTTTCTGGTTGATTTGATTTAAGCCACTGCTGTTTGGGTCCAGGATTGACCCAGGCCACTTGAGCTGGGACATTGCACCAGGCAGTGTCCATCTCTGCTGACAATATCTCATCTGAATACTTGGTAAAATCCCAGTGCGGCAGATTCCACTTAGCTTAGCTACAGAGAAGAAAGAACAATCTCACAAGCGTAGATAGCAGGTCTCTTCTCTGACCTCCCCTCATCATGCTGACAGCCTGTCACTGCTGTGTCCAGACAGCTCCCTTTTTTTGTCTGTAAGATCTGCTTATTAACCCCTCGATCCAGGACAACATCCCTTCTAAAACAATTTTCTGAAGATAAAACACACACCAGAGGTTAGTGAGCAGTTGCCTTCCCTGGTAGATTGTTTAGGAAGGGGAAGAAAGTTTTTTAGCTGTGATTAATAGCTGCTTTTCAAATAATTAACTACTGAAACCAAGATCACACATTTCACCTGTTTCCAGTTAATCCAAATCTCTCTTTAAATTTTAAAATACATTTTCCTTGCTTTGTAACTTAAATTATTGATAAATCCCAAGCCCTCTGTTGCACCCTCATCTGAAGTTGTGTGTTCAGATTTGATAGACTCACTTCAAGGAAGCGGTGACTTCAAAAAGGACTAGAACAGAGCAATGGATGGGTATTGTGGGTCTTAGAGCTGGGCTTCATTGAGATTGCTTGCATGCTCAAACTCAGATGTTTGTGTGAACAGACAGCTATTTAGGCATCTCAGTGGCTATTTCCAATTGTAAATGCCCAATTTATGAACCCAGCCACAGCATCTATGTGCATATTTATGCACAAGAATCTCATGGCTTTGAAAATCTAATTCTAAAAAAGCTAGTCTAATATATTTTTATTATAGGGTTAATTCAAATTACCACAGAGCAAAGAGCTAGGGTAACACTCAAGTCATTAATTAATAAGGATAATAATGAAGATTAATGTTATAGGTGTTTTTAATGGATCTATTAGAATGCTAACTAGAAAGAACAGTCTTGCTGTTTGTGAAAGAAGACCCAAATTGTGGACAGCAACCCATGTGCACTAACCTGTCCTGAAGGAGGTATGAGACAAGGGGAAGGGAATAAAACTAGAACCAAGAAAAATGTAGTAAGTCTAAATTTGTATACCAAATATCAGTGCCAGATAAAGTTCTTTCCTAAAGCTGCATCAATCAAAGCATACCCAGAAATGTATGCACTCATCTTGGGGGAACTAAAGAAAATGATCTGAAAATATTTTTCTCCTGAAGCTGACCTCAGTGACTTATTTAACTGTCTAGTTTGGTATTTCTAGAAATATTACCGCCTTTGAGAGCTCTGTAATAATTCTGTACCAGGCCGCTCTCTGCACCATATTATTCTGTCTCTCTAAATTAATTGCTTTTCAGTTCACAGATGCTGCTGTGGGTAGTAATCATTTTCAGCATAACATGGAGAATTTTCCGGCAATTACACTATTTAATGATTGGTTATAGATAAATACACGTTACAGAAAGTATGAGAAAAACATGCAGTGTGTGTCCTTTGGGTAAATCATGCTATCCCTCTGTTTCCCCCCACACGCTTTGTCTCTCTTGTCTAGTTAGGCCATGTCTGCACTACAAAATGATGTCGGTCTAACTTTCATCGGCATACAGCCACCACGGTTATAAAATCGCTTGTGTGTGCACACTTGGTTCTTTGTGCTGGCGGTGCACATACTCACCAGGAGCGCTTGCATCGATTGTACTGCCAGTGTGGAGCATTGTGGGACAGCTCCTGAAAGGCAGTAACAGTTGATGTAAGGAACACAATGTCTAGGGTGACCAGACAGCAAGTGTGAAAAATCAGGTCGGGGGTGGGGGGTAATAGGAGCCCATATTAAAAAACAAAAACAAATATCAGGACTGTCCCTATAAAATCGGCACATCTGGTCACCCTACCTGTACACTGAGTCGACCTAATTACTGTGACGCTACATTGCTTGGGGAGGTGATGTTACTAAATCAGTGTAGAGAGGCAGGAGCAGGGCCGGCTCTGGCTTTTTTGCTGCCCCAGGCAAAAAAGCCTCCGGCCGCCCCCCCCGAGCCCCGGCGGGGGCTCCGCTCTCCCCCCGGCAGCCGGGGGGAGGGCGCCGGAGGGGAGGGCGGCCGAAGCCCTGGGAGGAGGGCGGCGAGCCCCAGCGGGGGCTCGGCTTTCCCCCCGGCGGCCAGAGCGCCGGGGGCAGGGCGGTGAGCCCCGGTGGGGGCTCGGCTCTCCCCCCGGCGGCCAGAGCGCCGGGGGCAGGGCGGCGAGCCCCGGCTGTGGTCCCGCTCTCCCCGGCGGCCGGAGCACCGCGCCGCCCCCCTCCAGGTGCCGCCCCAAGCACCAGCTTGGGTGCCTGGAGCCGGCCCTGGGCAGGAGCCAAATTTAAATGAAGACACTTGCTCAGCTAGGTTGATACAAGGCCGCTTACGTTGACCTGATCCAGTAATGTAGACCAGGCCTTAGACTGTAAACTCTTTAGGGAAGGAACTGTCACTTACAGTGACTGTACAGCACCTCGCACAATAGAGCCTTGATCTTGATTGGGAATTCTTGATACATATAATAAAATATGCAGTAGACATACAAAATATTTCCAAAATCAGATTTCCAGAAATGTCTATATGCCAACCTTATCCATTCCAAGTACTGCCTACCTCCTGATCCTAAGTGATCTCTAGACCTCAAAATCCTGGCTTTGCTGGGTTTTGCCTGAGTCCTGCAAACATCTACATGTGTAGAAGCAATGGAATTACTCACAGTAGTAATGTTAAGCAAGTGCATAAGTCCTTCTAGTACCAAGTCCTTAATCTGAGACTGTAACTGTCATTGATCTAAGTGTATGATTACAGATAACAGACTATGAGGCTTAGTTAAATGGATGCCTAAAGATAGGCCCCTAAAACTGTATGTAACCTCCTAAATAAGAGACTTCAGTAAGTGTGCAGCCCCTCTGAAAATCAGGCCACATACTGGGGAGTCTAAATATGGTGGTGGATTGCACATCACTCCCCCATCCATTCGCTGTGATGCTGCAATCCTCCGGGAAGTCCAGCAAATTGAGGAAAACCACGGAGGGCACCAATCCTTAGGTCTTGTCTGTTTGCTGGATCAGAAAGAAGGCCCTCAGCCATAAACTGGTTATGTATCCCAACATCCTTTCTTTGTCTGCTTTGTCTGGAGAATCCCATTTGAATCTTTGAAGAGACCGCAAATAGGAAATCTGTCAGACAGTGGGTCTCCTGCGCAGGACGTAGGCGAAGCTTTGAAGGGCTAATAAGTGGAGAAATTACATTAGCACATCTCTTCCTCCAAGAGAAGTTACATACAATGTCACAGTAACACAATTTTATTTTTAATACAATGGACCCCAAAGGTATTCAAGTTAATTCAGTAAGATTTAACTTAATTCAATAAGGTTTGCCCATCATATCACAGGAAATTGCCACATGTCCCACTAACTTGGCTACAATGCTACTTTTATTCACTGTGGGTAAATTTCACCTTAGTTGCAAGGCTTTCTGAACTAAGTTCTATCACATTAGAGCTACGCTTAGGGTTGTAGATGAAGCCATTTACAGGGGTTCCTCTTCACACCATGACAGAAGGCCTCTCTAAATCAGCATTACCCTCATAGACTCTGTTATTCTCTCATTCTGCATTGGGTCTTTCACAAGGTATTTGTTTGTGACTTCTTGTGAACGCCAGTCAGCTTTCCAAGCTTCATCAAGGTTGAAGTCACATTGTCGAAGGTTAAGCGTGCGGGTCCACAAGGGCTGGCGCAACTTCAAGTGATGGTGAGGGACATCACTGAGGTCCTGGTGGATGGGGAGACATTCGTTTTCCTCAATTTGCTGGACTTCCCAGAGAGCTGTGGCATCATGGAGAATGGGTGGTGGAGTGACGTGTGACAACACGGGTAGCCAGGCTGTTGGGGTCGACTTGTGGGCTCCAGTGATGCACCACATTACGGTGTTCAGTTGGACATCAACAAGTTGAGCGTGGCTACTTCTGGTTCATACCAGTGCACAGTACTTGGCTATGGAGTACACAAGTGCCACTGCTGAAGTCTGTAGCACTGATGCTGATCCTCCCCATCTTGCCAGTTTCTGGACCGGGTGGACCCTTGTCTTCATCTTGGTGGGGACCTTCTCCAGGTGGTTGTGAAAGGTTAGCATGCGGTCCAGCTTCACTCCACAATAAGTCGGAGTGGGGTCATGTCACAGTGTTCCCACGGAAGCTCACTTTCAAGTTCTGTTTAGCATTCCTGGTATCAAAATGGAATTCAGTGACTGTTGTTTTGTGGGGGTTTGGCTTGAGCCTCCATTTTGGAAACATTCCTCCATGGTGTTTAGGTCCCCATTCAAAGTTGACTTGGTATTGTTGAAGCCGGTTGCTTGTGTTGTCAGGGCAAGGTCATATGCAAATTTGTGCAACTTCATTGGCAGCATGTGACTCATAGAGACATTGAAGAGCATGGGCGTGAGTACTGAGCCTTGTGGCAGTCCGTTGTTGAGGAACCAGGGCGAGCTGACTTTGTTGGCTCCAAATGGACACACAGATGCCTATTCCTCAGCATCATCCATAGCAGCTGCAATGTTTTGAGGCAGGAGATGATCCTTGCAAGCTTCAGCATCAGGTCTTTAATTCATGCTGTAGGCCAATGACAAGTCTACAAAAGCTGCACCGGTCTTGGATTTCTTCTGGAATCCAGCCTCAATGTGCATTGTAAGGGCCAAAACTTGGTCGTAGCCAGGGCCGGCGCAACCCATTAGGCGACCTAGGCAGTCGCCTAGGGCGCTACAATTTGGGGGGCGGCGACCGTGGCGGTATTTCGGCGGCGGGACCTTCCGCCGCCTCTGTGGGGGGCGGCATTTCGGGGCGGGACCTTCCACCGCCTAGGACGGCAGAAAAGCTGGCGGCGCTCCTGGTCATAGCATCTGCATTTAGGCCAGAATCCCGCTTGTTCTTTGGGAATCACTGATTCAAAGAGAGGCTGATTCTCCGGAGGATGATACGTTCCAGAAGTTTGTAAGTCATGCACAGGAGTGATATTGGCCTATAGCTTTCTGGGTTATCACTCTGCTTGTCCAGTTTGAGTATAGCAGTGACCATTGCCTCCCTTCATGCTTTTGGGATGCATCTGGATTCCATGGATTAGTGTACAACTTCACCAGCCATTGGAGTCCCTTGGGGCCTAGATGATGAAGAAATTCTTCAGGGGAAACCATCTCCGCCAGCTGCCTTCCCTTTCTTCATTGAGACGAAACCCTCCTTTACTTCATCTGTGCTGATGGCGATGGGGTCTTGTGGAACAATTGAGGTCATTGTCCGGTGTAGTTGACGATGGATTTCTTGCTTGGTGGTGGGCCTTTTGGGCTCTCCACCAACACAGGGAATAATAGTGAACTAATGAACACTGTGTCTGCCACACGCACTGGTAAGGGCTTCATGCTCCTCTCTTCCTGAGGATCTGTCTGCATTACTGTAACTTAGAATCTATAAAACTTTGATCAGTCTGGTTCCCTGAATGTCTGTCTATTCATATAAAATACAAACAGCTGTTCAAAAAAATAAACTTATGTCTTAAATGATGAAAAAGCAAAACATCCCTTCACTGCATCCGAATGGTTTAATTCCCCTCATAGATTCACACAACAGAGATTAACTTTGATGTTCTTTCCTTCCATCTCTCACCAAAGCACCGGCAAATTGTAGAAAGAGGAGGATCTAAGCAACACTACTGAATAAGTTAACAGTTAGGAAACTGTAACTAGAAACAGCCATTTTACTAACATCTCCTTTCTAACTGAAAAGATCACTTCTTACTTGAGCAGTAGAGGGAAGAGTGAGCGTTTCATGCTTCTGTTGTTACTATTTGTTTTATCTCTGCAAAGCTGACATCAGGATTTCAGTTTCATGTGTGAATTGCCTGGCAGCTGCTCTTACATTGTCGAACATGAGCAGCAGGTAACACAGACCTTTGGTTTGAAATGCTTAGAAATGCTCTCTATATATACATGTCCCTGCAGGATTAAAAAAAGGAAGAAAAGAGTTCAAATGTCATTTCCACTTCTTACAGAGTTTAAAAAAATCAATGTACACCATTTTCATCAGCCAGTTAAATGTTAAACTCTTTGGTTGTCATCCAGTTCTCCAACCAGAAAATAAATATTAAGCAAAAGTACCACTGTGTTCTTTCCTAGGTCACTGGGTAAAATGGGAAACGGCTCAATGAAACCCAAGCAACTGAAGTGGGCAGATAGACATGCAGCAAACGTCTCCATCAGTTCTTCTGGCAACAGCAAGTTGTTGGAAGAGCCAGCGTTGGGCGTCCACGCAACAGGGAGAGCTGATGTTCTTAGAAGTAAGATTCTGGAGCTGAGAAGAAAAGAGGAAGAGTTGTGAGAGAGCAGATGTCGCATCGCAGAGCTCCAGGAGCAGCTGGATAAGCAAACCAAAGCCATTGCTAACCTCACCAAGAAACTTCACAGCAAGTGTCCCCAGATGAACAAGCTGTTAACACCCGGGCAAGGAACTCCCTCCCTTCATCATAAAGTGGTTGTTAGGATCAGCCAAGCTGTCTCGGACTTGTTCTCTGTTAACAGGAGAGATGCTAAGGAAGGCATATCTGCAAAGCCAAAGACCAGGACGTAGGATCTGAGCAAACAGCCCAAATTTTCCTTTCAAAATGCAAGACTCCAGGTGAGCTCCTTCCAGGGCATTTGTAATTCTCTGGTCACGTCTACCATTGCATTTCCTCTTCCCATGAACTCACTATTTTTCACAGGGCACCTTCGCTATACTTGATGGCTCAGTGTATCCATCTGCCTTAGATTTTCACATCATGCTTCTCACCATAGTGTCTAAGCGCTGAGTAGGTTTACATTTTGTGCCAAGCAATGCAGTGAAACAATTTGGGACTTTCATTTCGCCTCACTGTTTCATAGAGTTCACTGGGCCCTACTCTGTTTGTCAGCATTAACGCTGAATTTTGACAAGAGGATATAGAGCTACGTAGGGCTAGATTATGTCTTTAAAGGCTGATCCAAAGCCCACCAAAATCAATGGGAATCTTTCCACTGGCTTCTTTGGGCTTTAGATCAGGCTGTAAAGGCCCAGCCCTCTGGAGAGGGATTGTAGGAGCTTTGCTGCAGTAGGAGCTCTGCCACCCTTTAAACACGTCCCAGCCATGTCCAGCAAACTCTGCAGACTTAGAGGGAAGAGGCAGTTCCTTCCACGGCCCTATCGCTTCCTCCCTTTGAGGGAAGCCACCACTATCTGGCAACACAGCCTCTGTTCCTCGGCCACTTTGTGTCTGTCTCAGGGCACAAGGACAAGCAGGGGAGAAGCCCGTTTAGATCTCCCTCACTCTTGCACGCCAGTTCAGATCTAATGGCAATGTGGCCCTTTAAACAGCAGGCAGCTACCAGCATGCAGGCTGCAGTCTGTCCTCCCTCTTCCCCCAAATCGTATACGCATCCTGGATTTTCATTTTGTGAAGAATTCATCTCTTCTTTGAATCTGTACAGTAAAAGATGTGATTAAAAATGGTCACGCTGGATTTAGCCCTCAAACATGCCTGGCATGCTATGTTAGAGGGTCATGCATGAGCCAGAAAGGATGGATGAGTCATCCCCCAGTAGCTGATGATAATAATCCAGAATAGGTTAACACGAGTAGCATCAAGCTCACAGGCCTTTGCCATTAGCAAAAATATTTGTGTTTTGAAGGAGGGTTTTCTCCCTCGCTGCCTATCTTCTCCCATCTTGATCTTGGTAGTAATTTCAGAGGCAGGGAAGCTAGGGTATGCGGAAGGAAGGTCTGACTCAAACACATCCATTACCGATAACAGCAAATAGAACCCAAACAAATACAGTTCAAGTCACCCTAAGGGGCCAGGGTGTCTCTCCCCTTTGAACTAGCAGTACAGCTGGAAGGTAGCCATCATTGGTCCCATCTGGGAGACGTGTCCGTGGGTGTCTCCAGCTCCTATGCCCCCAGAGTAAAGGTTGGAGGGGGTGTGCTGGGAGCAGAGGCGGATTTCAGCTGCTCTCCACCGATTCTCAAGGGGTGTGCAGTCCTTTTAGGTAACAGAGGCAGCATGGATGAACTAGAGCAGCCCCGTGGCTACTCTTACTTATGCTGGGACTGGTAGAGACTCACCCACAGCTCTCACTAGCTCCTTGACCCGACTCCCCTCCACTCAGGTGGATCTAGGTGCAGAAAAGAATCTAGCCTGGGCCATGTTCTCTCTGAGTTTGCTCTAATGTGCAAGTTTTCTTTTAAAAGTTGTAGAGGGCTTCTGAAATCCTTCCATATGTCTATGTCGGTGTCCTCAATAGATGCATTGAGTTATGAAAGTGTCATAGATGAGTGTAGAGGAGTGTTACTAAAGATTTGAGTCTGAGCTGCACTGATGAAGACATTTCTGGCTTCTCCATCAGGCCTATACCCTGTAGCAATGAGGCCATGGAAGCCTCAGAGGCTCCATGGCCAGAAATCACACTTTTTGCATGGCCGGGAGCCTTTCAGAGTGATTTTGCAGTATGGTTTGAGGGAAACTGACCATGCAACTCCTGTTAAGTTGCGCTTCTAATTTCACTGCAGTGAAAGTGAACTGGCCATAGAATCAGAGGTAATGATCACCTACCAATAACAGATTAAACAAGAGCCTTGCCTTTTACTTTGCAATGTTGAGTTCTGGTTTTAGGGGGGATGGTTCTGTATGGCTGTTGCTCCAACAGGCAGAACGGAGGACATGGATATACTGGAGAATAGCAACGAGTCAGTTTAGATAAGACAAAGAAGGGGGGAAAAGTGAAGGGTAAATAATTAGTCTTTTTTACAATTTGCCTGGCTTAACTGCTGATGTGCATGCTGCCTCTGCTAGCTGCAGCACAGGGAAATGAAGTCAAAGTTTTCCCTTACAAACTGACAGGAATTGTTAGGCAAAGAGAAGAACTATGTCTCAGAGGAGTGTATCTTTTAGGAGGAGAAACCATGGCAGAACTATGATTTATATGGTGTTATAAAAAGTCCTGTAGCATCAATGGCTCATGAAGAGATACATTTTCCCACATTTCTGACTCTATTTTTTAAAATTGCAACCTTAACATTACGTTAACAGTGGGTTTGATATACACACATTTGTTTCTAAAGACTAATTCAAAATGTTACATTCATGCGAGTTACTTTGAGTTACTTCACCTTCTAAAAGAGGATTACCTGAAAGGGGGGAGGAGGGAGAGGCGCTGAAAGAAAACTTAGTCCAGCTGAATGAGAGTTCTCTCCCTGCACCAGCCCAACCCCTCAGCCTGCATCACTCTTGTGTGCAAAGTTTCTTTTTAATTAGTTTACAGGCTAAATTTTTACTATCTCGCAATAGGGGTTTTAAAAAAAGAAGAGAGAAACTGAAATTTTAAAGTTAAAACTAAAGGATTGATAAACCTCTCTCTCAAAATGTATTTAAACCTTTGTTTTGTTTATTTCCTAAATGGTAAGTTGGATGTTTAGTTGACGGCTAGGACTTATTCCATCGGGTTTGGTCAGAGGAATTGGTCTTCAGCTCTGGAACAGATGTGAGAAGCAGATCACGGAACTGGGTCCAATTAAAAACCTGGATCTGTACATTCCTAACTAAACACACAAGTGAAAAACAAAAATGGCGATTGGGTGTGTGAGAGAAGGTAGAGGGGGGAAATATTGTGCAGTTGATGGAAAAAATAGAATAATAGGATCCTGCCTTTCTTTTCATCCCAGGCCTGGTAAATCCTGACTGAGGCGCTGGGATCAGCCCTTATTTTCATGCATAAGCAGCAGAAAAGTGTGTGCAGATATGCAAGTTAGGGGTGAAATTAACCCGAGTACAGAGAAGCTGCACAAATCCATTTAAGTCATGTCAATTTCCTTCCTCTTGAGCTTCAATAATTAATTAGCCCTTCAGAACAAGGACTATGGGGCTAACATCTCAGGATTCCGGATTGGGTGAGAAACACAGACTGAATTTGTTTGACATCATGGTCATGCAAAGAGCAGAATTCCTGTGAATGTCAGTGCTATTCACAGTAAGTGCTGAGGTATGTGTACACCTGCGAACTGGACCATACCTACAAAGTCTGATTTTAGGTGTACCAGACTTGACCATGTCCCCAAAGCATTAATTTGAAGGAACAGGTGAAATCAATAGGTAAGGAAGAATATCTAAGTCAAACACACTTATTACATGTATGTATTTAGTGAGATTGCCCAACAGTGTTTACATATTTTAGTAACACTTCTCTCTTATTTAAAAAAAATTTTTTGATGCTGGAATGTAAGAGACTTCAATAATGCAGAAGAGTAGGAGGCAATCTTACCTTTTGCATACTCAACTTTTTGAAATCTTCATAATTTTTAACATACTTTTGCATGGTGTTTCCTAAGTTAGTTTCAAATGAAAAAATCAAAAATATTCTGTCACATTCACGAGCTAGCTTGAGAACATCGGTTGTGTTCTAGTCCTGGCTCTGGGCGTGGAGTGCGGTCCAGGTGTTCGAGAAGAATAATGATCAGTGGTGACCGTTAAGATTGCGGGAGGCTATTTTTGTATAATGATGCTTTGTGTTTATATAAAGCTGACTCACTGGCAGGTCTAAAGCACTTTAAAGGTGAGTGTGCAGGAGCAGCTCCATTTTACGGACAGGGTAGCCAAGTACGTCAATTTGGCATATTTTGTTTGGACAAGGGGACAAAACTTGAGTCTGTCGTATTACCAATTGTAACTTTCAAACTGTTATTCTCCTACAACCAACCTACCATTAGATTTGTGTCCATGCTGAATTTCAGGGTTCAAACTTCAGCTCGTTGCCCTTTTTATTTTGTTTAGAATTTTTTTACAAAGAAAAAACGTATACTTTTTTCTCATTCTTACCTTAATTGAAAATGTCAAAAGAGATTTTGCTCGATCTTTCTAGGAGTGTAAAAAAAACACAACACCCCCCCACCTTTGGGCAAGTATAGTCAGTGTTAGCCCCCAAAGGAAATAATTTGGAAAGTTATGAGGTGTATGACAACTGTCAAAAAACCTGTGTTACAGACATAAGGATGTTGTTATGAATATTTATTATCTGTTGGTATTATTTATTCTGTATATTGTTAAGGCACCCTTCACCATAAAATCATAGAATTAGAGAACTGGAAGGGACCTTGAGAGGTCATCTAGTCCAGTCCCCTGCACTCAAGGCAGGACCACAGTATCTGGGCACCCTTTAGAAGCACTAGAGCAACCAAGAAACAACTCTTCCCTCTCTGTCAGAATTGCTTTCTTCAATAGATTAAATCCAGATCGTGACCATCTGTATGACCATTTCCTAATGATTCAACAGCTCTGGGGAAGGCTAGGTATCAGGCCTAAAGATGGCAAAGCCAGGGCTCAGGTGGCTCCCTAGAAGGAGCAAAATCCATAGACAAGGACTGTCCATTGAATGTCCCATCCACTGTAATTATAATTGTAAAATGATATTGCTGTGCCTTGGTCTTTGCTGCCGTGTTAAAACCATGTACAGACAAACGGATATAAATGATTATTTTTCATTAGGAGCCATGTACCATACCGCAGCCCCACTTGTATCAAATACTTGCAGAATATTCCTACCCAATTACGGAAGGAGCTATTTCAGCAGGAAGGAGGACCTACATAAGTAATATAATGTAAAATCAATAATCAGTTCAGACTCTTACAAAATGCAAACCACCTTCTGAACAAACTATAAACACACACGTCATTATAACAAAGTTCCTGTATTAAGTCTTCAGGACTTTTGAGTGCAACCTACTGTGCTGTAAGTAAAAAGAGATTATTTTTTGAAGGTGATGACTGAATGTGAATACTTTTTACGAGAGTTTGGAATCTTTCGATGACTATTTTAGGTGTGAGGTACGTACAAAAATGAATGGTTCTGATGGCTTTGATTTTCAAACCTTAGCACTAGAGAGAGTTAAAAAATGTCTTCTCCTCCCTCTGGAAAAATTGGATTTTTTGGTGGAAATTTAAATATCAAAAAACTTTGGCCAAAAACCAAAACGTGTTGGGTCTGGGGACATTATGTTTTGTTGAATGAAAAACTGAAATTTTTCACAGAAAGCAGACACTTTTCACAAAAATAAATTAAAAATCACAAGCCACTTTTGATGGGAAATCTTTTCTTGGCCCTACCTAGCATTTTGACTCCAGTTATTCATGTCGTATAATGGAGGAGCAACATTTTGGGGAGATGAGGATCACGGATGATTCCATTTGCCCCCTCTCACTTGTGAAGGCTCAACCTTGCAGTGACTGTCCTCCCCCAACCCGTCAGCAACGTTTAACATGCCTACCTGAATGGGATGATAAAGAGCAGTGAAAATCTATCCCTTTGCTGAGGGCTGACAGCGATGACCCTACTTCACGTACCGTCTTTATCCAATCAGGAGCAAGAGATCAAGCTTAACACTCAATACTTGGATCTCTCAAATAACCAATGGCTAGTGAGGCCGCCTTGTGCTTGATTTGTAACTGATGCTGTGTGGAACATATGATCTCTCAAAACATTGTTTAGCATGGAAACAATCCTACAGGTGAAGCTATTGCTACAGGATAGGTGTGCCACACCTCTGTACTTACGGGCATTTGAGCCACTTTATCTATCATAGGAAATCATCACCCAGAAAATCCTATTCTCCTATGGACCAGGTTCTCAGCTGGTGTACATTGAAGTCAGAGGAGCTCGACTGATGTACACTGGTTGAGAATCTGGTCCCAGGTTTTTGTGGAAAATGTTAACTATATATCTGCCATCCCACACTCAGTAGAAAACATCACTTTTACAAAATAGCGTATTCTAATTGCATTCCAGAGTAAAACAGATAGCTTTGGAGGAACCTCAACGCTTGCATAGAAATATCTGTTTATCAGCCACCTCTCTCTTTATTCAGCTATTATGTGCATGATCTAGGAAAGTGCATGCTCACCAAACAAGGTTTCTAGCACAAAATGGAATGTAAGGATTGTATTTTGATATTACAGCATTGCTTTAGGGAAAAGCTACATTCTTAGGATTTCTAAATCAGCACATAAGTACAGTGATTACCAGGCCTGTTTGATTTTTTTTTTATCCTCTTATAGTTGCCATTACTCATTTTCAAGCATGCAATGAATAATGAAGCAGATAAATCAAACTCCTAATGGGAAGTGATTATTCACTCTGAGATTGCCCTCTGAAGATCCTCCGACATGACCTTATCCCAGAGACAGCTTTATATCCTTTTATGAATCCAAGCCAGCATGGACCTTGGAGGCTTTTGGAGTACAGTGGTGGGATTTATTTTGTTAGACTCATGAATGCATAATGACAACATGAGGACTTTAGGACATAGGTTGCCCTTCTGTTGAGCTAAGGATTAAGATCTGTTCAGTGATGGATCTGTAAAATCCAGATTATTGCCCCACTCAGTTTATTGCACGTTCCGGTTGGCATGTGTGCAAATCTGCTTTAAATCTAGTGCTGCCTAGGAAGGCTGGAGGCTAAGTGGTTGTTCTCTGCATTGCAATGTTGTAAGCCCTAAGTTTTGATTCTCCCTCGAGTCTTAATTCCTTGGTCCTGTAGGGGCTGAATGAGTTCATGCTGGGTACTGACAACCATCCCTTGAGCTGATTTGGGAGTGGCATTGATTGCGTGGTGGTATATTCACCCCCCTCCCCGAATGGAGTCACCCAATGGTGACTTCTTTCCATCCTCCCCTCCCAACTGAAATCCAAATGCTACTTTTCCAGAGGTGGCTGAATTATGTCGTGTTCTCCTCAGAACGACTCCACTCATCCATCATCATTTACTAGCACTGGAAGTTGCTTTGGGAGCACTGTCCTTTTGTCACAGGTCTTCAGATTATGCATACTTTGCTTTTTCCCCTTTGACGGTTCTAGACACTGGGTAAACCAATTTCGCCAGCCTCTCCCTGGACAGCAGTAACTTGCTATTGGCAGGCATCTGCATTTGGGTGTGACGTAATGCAAATACATTACCATATACCCAAGTGTACTGTACAATAATAGGGGTGTTTGGATCTCAGATAGCAAAAGGCTTATTGGTAATGGATGATTTACATATGCGCTGGGCCTAGTCCTCCCTATGTCGTCCTGTACTTTTCAACGCCAAGTGTCCTGAAAGGCAGGAGCAGGGTCTTTGTGTCAGGCTCGTCTGTTCCCTGGGAGTTTGCTGAAAATCAGCAAATCCATTTTTTCCCCCATGTACGGCTCTCTGGGTGGTGTCAGGCAGACAGGGAGCATCAGGCCCGCCGTTGGGGTGGGAGGCAAAGGGAGCAATTGCCCAGGGGCCTGGGCAATTTAAACGGGCCCGGGGCTCCTGGCTGTTGCGGCAGCAGCCAGGAGCCTCGGGCCCTTTTAAATCATCCAGGCGGCCCGCAGGGCTCCTAGGTTCACCGACGCAGCGAAGGCAGCCGGGCAGACATGCGGAAGCCCTGGCCGTGCTGGAAGAGCGCCCATTGACTGTTCTGCCCTAGGACCCGGAATTGCTGTTGACGGGCCTGGGGAGCAGCTGAATTCCTAAATTGGGGGTGTTTCTGTAGGAGTTTGCTGTGGAAGTGAATGCTGCTGGGATCAATATTAAATACCACTCTGCCTTGCCCTCTCCCTGTGGAGAGGGAGGAGGAGTCAGGCTTAGCAAGGTTGGGAGGAGTTGTGTTTTTCAGGTGGGTAGAAGGCAGAGAGCAGTATGAAAGGAATCAACATGGATTTCCCTAGATCTACGAGTTTGGAGCTTCCTTTGCCTCACGAGTTCTGGGCTCTGTGGAGCATGGTGGGTTCACCCCTCTCATTCCCCCAGGACCACAAGCCCTCCTGAAGGGCACATTAAGCAGGCACTCTGCAAGGTGACCTCCCAGAGTTTCCTGAGTCATGTTCAGATGTTGTTGTCATTAGCATGGAGGGATACAGTGTAGATGTCAGTTCACAGGCACATGGGAAGCTCTCTGGAGTGGGTTTTTAACCACCTCCCATGAGATTTGCTACACGGTGTTTCTTGTGGACCTGACGGCATGCTGTGTAGTGACTTACTGCACCTCTGGTTCACATTTTCCTGCATTTCTGCTCCTTGCCTTCCTCCCCCTTCCCCCCCACTCAAGGTTCAGTGTTGTCAAAATGTATTAGAACCTAACTTCCCCAGAAAAATATTTATTGGAGGTTGGAAGGTAAAATATAATACATATTAGACTATTGGAGAAATAGCTGATCATGAGATGTGGCCATGCCTCATGGTATTGCCTGCATGGGTAGCGGACTCTGAATATCTTGAGATGAAGGTATAGAAGGTGAATAAAGTACTCCAGTGCTGCTAAATCCCAGTTTAACTAACTCAGCTTTTTGGTTGATACCAGTGAGAAAAAGCTCATCACAGATGCCCTGAATGAAGAGATTGTACCCTCAGCAGATCCAAGATACAGTGGAATGTATTATGGGAGAACAAACCAGCAGGGTAGCTATAACTCAAACAAGGAGACCCAGGCAACCATATTTCTGTGTTGGCAGGTTGGTATCATTTGCTTATATGTATTAATCAATGATTATGATGTTCTCCTTTGTGTTCTAATCTATCTGAGGAAGATACAGCACACATCACTTACTGAGCAGAATTAGGCCACTGATCCATGCTTCCAGGGGGTCTTCAGAGAAGTGTGTGGGGCCACAGCTCTACAGGAGTACAAGGGTCCCTTAAATTCCCTGAGATCTGCCAGGTTTGAAGTTAGGCCTAGAGACCTTTTCTATGAGGAGGAACTACCCCTTCTACATACAAAAAGGGTTGTGTGTGTAGAGGAGGGATCTCTGCAGGAAAGTGGAGAAATTCTCCCTACTTTTTAATCACAAGAGGGGACGATCTAGGCCATAATAATATTTAGCAAAATGTATCAATGTATCTCTTCTTTGACAGTGTATTATTTATAGCTTCAGGGTTTGACATTCCCCTTTGCAGTATCCTTTTTGATATTGGAAAATGTTTTCTAAGACGCAGGAAACCCTAAATTAACCAATTGGAATGTATATATCAAAACTCTCTTTTTCGCTCCTGTTTCAAAGCATTGTTTTTATATTTTGGTGATATCTCAGCCTGTGGAGAAACCAGAAATGTCTTATTTGCTTTTCATTTGAGCTGTGTGATGTAGCTCAACTTCACTGCATGTTCTCATGATGACTTTTGACAGAGGGCAGGGTGGAGGTCTTCCAGCAGAACAAGCTACTGCCATCAATCCCTGAGTGGACAACGTTTGGTGAACTAGCCATTTTATATAACTGCACAAGGACAGCTTCTGTGAAAGGTATACATAACTCATTATTAAAATGCTACCAAAAATGAAATCAATGTGTGCTGGAGTGAAATTTTCATTGTATCCAGGTTCATCTTGAAGTTATCATTTAATATACACATACATGTCCTGACTGTACCTCTGAGCTTAAGTATTTCCTCTTTGAGTTCCTATCTGGAGATATAATAATACCAAGACATGAACATATTTCCTTCTCCAGTATGACATTAGGTAAATAGTCAGGCATCTCCAAAATGTTCTTGCAAGCCAAACGTACCAAGATATATGTTAAGGAAGGATTATGTTTAATGGTTGAATGATTTAGTAGGAGTGATGGTCTTCTGTTTGTAAGATTTTTGTTCAGAATGCAATCTTGGTATTTAAATTAAAGAAAAAATGGACTCTAGGTTTAAGAACCTTCTTCTATGGTATTTGTGGATTAGATAAAAACAGCTCCAGGAGAAAAGAAAAAAAAGTGGATGCTTGTTGCTTTGGACTTTCTTAAAAGGTTCCATGTTACCAAACAAATATAGATCTAGCCAAATTCTTAATTAGGACAATCAGATCTTGGTGTTACTTTGTATTTGAGCTCCTTCTCCTTCTCTGCTTTTTCTATTGGCTATTTGAAGTTGTGTCTCCAATTGACACAAAAGAGACTGGCTATGCAAATGAAATTATTGCATTTAGTCTCTCTTCTTTGCAGCTGCATAATACACAGAACGGCACTGATAATGTGTTTACTCTTCCTTACTAATTCACTGCTGTATTTGATTGTGTTCCACATTCTTCCCCTTTCCATGTTTTGTACAATTATCGTTACGTTTTTTGTTTGTTCTGGGGTTGGGGTTTTTTTGCATGTTATGTTGTCACATTATTTTAGAGTCTTTGTTAACACAAATTATTAGTTTTGAGGAAACCCACTGGGAACCAGAAAGGATTTATGAATAGCTAAATCATTGCAAGAGCTCCAATGTATGGTCTGCCTGAGTTTCTTCTGGTGAAAGCTGTCATGCAGCTCTCCCTAACTGGGCACCCTCTATGAGCAGGGCTTACTGGGACTATGTCTAGTGAAATCCTGCCTTTCTAGCCAGCCTTTGAACAAAAGGAACAGCTCATCCCAGGCAAGCAAGGAGTGTACCCAGCCAGAGAGCTTAATGCATCTGTGCTAAGACTAGCCAAGAATATCTGCAGACACAGTAGCTGTACTTGAATTGTTTGATCTTTTTATGTAATTCATTTCCCCCTCTCCTCTCGTAGGCTACAATTCCCTTACAATTGCTTTACTCATAATTAGAAGACTAGGGCTAGGTTCCCAGCTGATGTCAGTGGAGCTGTGCTTATACACGTCAAGCAAAACAAGTTGTTAGATCTGGTAGCGGGTAACTGCAGAAGAAAAACTTCAGCGGCGCTACCCTGATTTACACCAGCTGAGAATCTAGCCCATACCTCTGTGCTAAATCCAATGGTTTCTAGTCTGTAACAGGCTTCAAAGGGTTTATGAAGCAGATGGAACCTTCTAAGTAACTTATCCCCTTGTGCTCCATTACATGCCACACATTGTTCTTTCTAAGTAAAAATGTCTCTGTGTTCCTGTGATAAAATAACTTCAGTGAAGTTTTCTTCTGAAGTTACCCTACCCCCGCATCGAACAACTTGTTTTATTGTGTATAAAACTGCTGAACCTAGTCTAGCATCACTATAGTACAACAGCCAGACCTGACTATTTTATAGTATATATCACACGCATTTGTAAAAAGCAACAGAGAGTCCTGTGGCACCTTTAAGACTAACAGATGTATTGGAGCATAAGTTTTCATGGGTGAATGCCCACTTCATTGGATGTACTTCGTTGTACTGAGTCTAAATTACAGATGGATCCAAGCCAAAACACTAAAAACCTAACCCCCCACATTTGAAAATGCAAGCCTGTCTATTTTGAAATTAGCTTTTTCACAGGCAGTATAGGGCAGAATTTTCAAGCGAGATCAGTGCCCGTAATCAGGGCCAGATATTTCACAAGAGTTCAACTCCCATTTAAGACCAAAAGAAATGGTCAGTTTTTCAAAGTAGCTCAGCGTAACGTGGGAACTGCTGGGTGCCAAGCACTTTTGATAATCTAAATAGGAGGTGGCTAAATGGGAGCTGAACTGTCCTGAAAATCTGGTAGCAACGGTGGGTGCAGAACACTTGAAAATCTGGGCCCTGATCTCTTTTGAAAAATATGGCTCTTTACTGTACAATACTCATAGTATCATGCCACAATATCTTCCACTGAGTCACTAGACAAAATGGCTTTTTACCTTTTTAAAGCCATCACCAAGGTCAAGACATGGGCATTGGACAGAGAGGTGTTCCAGAACATCATGAGAATGACAGCACCATAAACAATGCAGAAAATTCCTTAGAAGCTAAGTGTAATGTAGATCCAGAAAACAGCTTAAGATACCCGGAGTATTCTTGAAGATCTTAAGAGATACCTGTGCAGATACAATGACACAGTCAATACAACTGATTGTCAAATAGCATAAATTCAGCTGTGTTACATTTTTTGGATTCACAGAAACAATTTTCTGATTTTGATTTTTGATACGTTCTAAAACACAAAATATATTTGATATTGGATGTTCTTTAAGCTAGTAGGCAAAATGCGCAGCACGATCCAATAGCTGGAAGTTGAAGTTCATAGAAATTCAAATGGAAAGCAAGACACAACTTTTTAACAGAGAAAGTAATTAACTATTGGAACAGATTATCAAGGGAAGTGGTAAATTCATCACCACTTGGGGACTTTAAAATCAAGACTGGATGCCTTTCTAAAATATTAGTTGCTTCAAATACAAGGTATTGGGCTTGAAAGTCTTCACGTATGATGCAGGGGAGAATAATTCCCTCAATGGAAGGACTCACAAGGTGAAATGCTATGACCTGTGTTATGCAGGAGGTCAGATGAGATCTTCACAATGGTCCTTTCTGGCTTTAAAACCTATTCATCTAGATTTTAAAAATAGGAAATTGAAAGCCAAAGCAAACATTATTTTAAACAATTAAAAATTGAGTTATTTGTGACCATAATTAGCCAACATTATTAGTTTTTCTTTTTTTAATCTCCTGCAAAAAGTGGACATTTAGGTATAGTTCCAAAATGAGCTATCAAATCTGACCCTGTATAAGATGTCTTCTGGGTTCATTCTTTCATTGCTCGTCTCTGTATTTGGCATGCTTCTCTAGATCTTTTTCTCTTGTGACCCATTTGTCCTGATTCTTTGTCCTATGTATTTTTTTCGTGTTGTCTGCAAGAGTAGTAAGTTATCATTGCAGTTGGATTCTGTTTTAACAACAATCTTACCTTTGGTTTGGCTCTGCATTGTCTTGAATGCATTTGAATACACTAGAGGGGTAATGTGTTTGTTTATATTTGACATTCAACCCCTGGATTCTTGCACGTTTTAAATTACAAACCAGTCTGTGCTACTACTAGACCTTTTTTCTCTCCAAATACAGATTTTTTTTAAGATACCATGTGCTTTTAACTTACTTTGTTTGATCAGGGTATAATCCCAGAAAATGCATGTGGGATTAACACTTGAGCCATCAAAGTTAGTGGTTATTACACGTTGTACACTTTTCATTCTTTGTAGGTATTTATGCCAATGTTCTACTTATTATCATTCTGCTCTAGCAGCATTTAATGATTCACCCCTATACTGCACTGATGTAAATGACTGCAAGGATTTTGCCTTACTTAGTAAAACGATTGATACAAAAACAGCGTGGAGAAAAGATCTGGAGGAAAATACAAAGGATAACGACTAGAACTAAGTGTTTTGTTTTGAAGATAAACTAACCAAGTATATAGACTACTTGCAGTGATAAGAGATTTTAAAACTAAGTTAAAGATTCTAACGTACGTATTTTCAAAAATAATCAACATTAGCCTAATTACAGCATTAAGCCATACAGAGGTATAAGTACCATTGTTGTCACAATAAACATGGAACCCAATTATTATGATTTTCAAAGTCCAAGACGAATTCACATTTGGAGTTAGGGAAATGCAAATGAAATAATTTTATTCTGACCCAAGTGTAGTCTATGCTATTCCTCCTCTGTTACATCTACCGTTTAGATTTTAGTTAAAGACTTCAGAGATTTTAGTTAAAAAGCCCAGAATCAAACTTCATATATAACCACACCTGTAATTCTGATATAATATGCTACTGAGTTTATTTATTTGATTTAAAAGTAGTTTGAGAGCCTAGGAATTGCATCATGGTACAGTGTAAGGTGCCTGTAAGCTGTCACATTAAGAATATACTGGAAAACCCTTCCTGTAAGGTTGGCTAATAGTAAGTCATGTTTCTGTCAATCATAAAATATTGTGCAACGTAATAATTCATTGATAAGTACACATGGACTATTTTTTACTTCAGTGTAAATCACGTCAGCAGAGTTCAGTTTACAATTCATGGAAGCCTTTCCCCGTAGTTTATCAGGCATATGCAATGATAACGCTGTTCTGGCCTCCCGAGATTTCAGTTATGAAGTCATTTTGGATAGAACTGCTTGCCCCTTGTCTCCTGGGTATGCTCACTCTGTAATATAAAACTATCACAGGTGGTACAAATTAATAATTCATCTTAATTTCAGATTTTTTTTGTATTCACCAAAGAGGGCAATATTTTTCTTTTAAAGGAGAAAATGTGTTTCTAATATAGCATTCGTAGAGAAGTCAGAGGGGAAATCCATGCTGACAGCAAATAATAAAACGTAGCAGCGTTAAAAATAAATGTTAGTTTGTGATATCTCTGGCATCTACAAGAAGTGCAATTCATAGATAAGAGCATTTAAAATCCGTTATTAATTAAGATCTAGTGCAAAGTTGCTGCTGTCCAAGGACTTGATTCTCTGATGCCTTAGCCATTTGCACCTGTGAAAACTGGTTTAATACACTGCCATTTGCATCAACATACAGTGTGAGGTAGTGGAGAATCTATCCCTAAGGCCGTAATGTATCAAACCAGCCTTAGGGAAGCATCCACAGTATTTAGAGGGCTGGATCCACAGTTGTGGCCACGCTATACTCAGGCACAGGGCAAAGGTACCTTTATTATAATTTATTATTTGTCCTGGGTTAGCGCCCGAGAGCCCATGTCATGGATTAGGACCCCAGTATGCTAGGCGCTGTACATTCACTGAACAAAAAGACTGTCCCTGCCCCAACGAATTTAGAATCTAAGTATAAGATAAAAGACAACAGGGAGCTGCAGACAGACAGACTGACAGGGAAGCACAAGTAAACAATTAGACAATGCCAGTCATCATGATAAGAGCAACAGCTGCCTAACCAGTCTCCGATATATTGACATAACACAGTTAAAATCAATGAAAAGGCAGGTGAAATGGGAAAATATCTGCGCTTCTGCTCAAAGCCAATGTCCGTTTCACATATGTGCATTAAATTGTTATGGGTTGACTATAAGTGGGTCCTGTGAATGCTTTGAGGATTTGTTAGTGTGAAAAATAAATCTCTGACATCCCATCGTTATTATAAAAGGAGGTGTAAGTTTATTTACAAAAATATGTGGTGGGAATTCTCACAGAATTTAATCAAAAAAATTCAAAATCAGAATATTCAAATTGTCAGTTAATTTTGCTTCCAGGCCCCCTTTGTATTAATCTTCTGTGAATATTTGTGTAAAAGGTTGGGTGAGGATTGAGCCTTGAATGCAGGGCATTTTGTCTCTCTGGATCACAATTCTCTATTAAAAAGAGGGCGGGGGCTTCAGGCTAATTATGTATGATACCAAGGTTCTTGGAAAGTTGCTGCTGCGGGTCTTGATCCAAAGCCTATTAAAATCATTATCATTGACTTCAATGGGCTTTGGCTCAGGTGACTGACTTAAAGCAAATGCTATTCTAAAGGAAATACAATACATTGCAATGAATGGGAAAATATCCCCTTTTGGAATCATGTGGTATTCTTGGGGGTAATAAAGTGCATTGCGATTGGCTCAATAATATTTACCCAGAAGGAAAATATTGTGCACTGGGCATACAGGCTGATGAGTCACTTATCAGTATTCATTTCTAAGCTACAGCCAAAGGGACCCTGCCATAGCAAAGCATGAAATGCTTCAAAACAATGTGCGGTTCTGATGTGCTGCTGAAATCTTTCTAATCTATTTCAGTTCATAGCGATGATGTCAGGTCAGCAAACATAATTGCAGAGGAAAATGATGTGCCGTGCCTTGTTATAGATAGTGAGTAAGTACCATATTGTTGTTGAACAAAAGAGCAACCTTTTCTTTGACCACTTTCTCACAGAGTACATGTCCTGTTTCACTTGCCTACACTTTGAGTCCTGTTATGAGATCTGACAACTGATTAAATCAGGAGTTCTCAAACTTTTTCCATGGTGTAGACCATGTCCCAATGCAGAGATTATCTTATGGACAGCTACTCTCCCATCCTTGATTGTATAACAAACTACAGGAAAAGGATTACCTGGAAAAATAATGTTAGGAGAATATGTATTTTAGCTCCCTTTAATGAAATGAGTGGACATCTATAGAAACGGCTGGAAGACAAAGAACCAGGTGACCTGCCAGCTTTCCAAAAGCCACCATTAAGTGTTCTGCAAACCACAAGCTGTCCACAGACCACACCTTGCAAACTGCTGGGCTAAAATCTATTACAAAAAATATCAGTCTCTTCTAAATTATAGAAGCCCATACCTGCCAGAGATCTATATTGTATAGTATCTCTTATGATATTTGTTTATGTATCCTAAAAGTATGCTTATAATTTGCAGCTATTTTCAAAGAATGGCCATGCAACATTGTCATTAAAAAGGCTGGGTATACCTGTCGCTGTCTTGTCCTGACTGATCCTGCCAGCTAAAAGGAATTGTGCCAACTAGGGTTGGCGATCTCCAAGAAATGCCTACGGGTATGTCTACATAGCAAAAGAAAAACCCCCAGCTGACTTGGGCTTATGGGGCTTGGGCTGCGGGACTGTTTTGCTGCTGTGTAGACTTCCTGGCTCAGGCAAGAACCCAAGTTTTGGGACCCTCCCACTTCTCAGGGTCAACACAGCAGTGAAATAGCCCCACAGCCTGAACTCCATGAGCCTGAGTCAGCTGGCACGAGCCAATCACGGGTATCTAGCTGCTTTGTAGACATACCCATGATGGTGTAGATGACACTCTTCTCTTTGTGTTGGCCAGATTCTGTCCCCCTACTCACTTTGTGTAGTACCTGATTCTGAGAGTATTGCTATGGATGAAGAAGGGTACTACTGATCATGAGTAAGAGTGGCAGAATCTGGTCTCAGATTAATACTGAACAAATGCACCACCCTGGTGTTAAAGGATGCTGTGCTCCAGAAGGTTTGTTCTTCTGGATGAAGAGTAAAAGCAAGGTCTTGACCAGCTGTGGCCTTTTAAAAATCTATAGCACTTACTATCAGAGTTTGGGGTGGACTCAGCCTGGGTAGTTCATAGATATCATAGAATATCAGGTTTGGAAGGGACCTCAGGAGATCATCTAGTCCAACCCCCTGCTTAAAGCAGGATCAATCCCCAATTAAATCCTCCAACAGATTTTTGCCCCATATCCCTAAATGGCCCCCTCAAGGATTGAATTCACAACCCTGGGTTTAGCTGGCCAATGCTCAAACCACTGAGCTATCCCTAAAATGTTAGTGTTAGTTAGTGTTGACCTATGTACTGTCTGCAGTGGCAATTGGATAGAATATATATTTTGCTTGCTTTCTTTTCTTTTTCTGGACGCTGTTAGGTATCCCCAGAAATGACTGCATTTAAGTGACTAGCAAAGTGATTCCTCTACGTAGTTTCTGTATGTTTTCTAAATTTTGAATCCCTTTGGGATGGAAGGCCCAATATAAATATATTGGTATTTATTAAGACTAAAACCAATACAACTGTTTCCCATTAGGTGAATGACTGATAGTTATTAGAAATTAACCACACTTAAAATTTGAGTATATACTGAGTAAGCCCAAAGATTAAAGCAATAGCCCTAGTAGGCAATTAGGTTTATTGCTACTGGAGGAAGTAGCTAAATGAGAAATCAGATGTAGAATGAAATAATAATCAGACATTCATCAGAGGGTAATTTTTTTATAGCAGTGACTCATCCTTTCACAGTGAACCAGCACCATCTAAAGGATAATGTCTCAGAGCCTGTGTCAAAAGACTTGGGCTTATGGGGCTGGTTCTGCAGGGCTAAAAATAGGCATGCAGACCTTCAACCTTGGTGTGAAGCCAGGGTTTTGAGATCCTTCCCCACCCCCACCCCCGGCTGGGTTTTAGCACCACCTTGATGATGGGCAAAGGCTGCAAAGGTGCCTTGCAGCGTTCCTTTAACCGCTTATGCTTTGACATAAAACACAGCCCTTACAGTAATCTTTTACTGTCTCAAACATGTGAGGCCAATAGAAATTTGAGCCTCTCATGGGTTCTTTCCACCCCTAACTGTCCAGCAAAAAGGGCAATCATGAGCTACCTGCAGCAACCCTGTCATATACTAAACAGGCACAAACACCTGCTTGCACCTTTTTTTTCCTCTATGGGGCCCTCCCTGTACAACAAACCTCTTTCTAGGAAAAAAATCTGCCCTTTCCTTTCCCTGCTGGGAGCTGCATTCCTCCCCTCAAATTCCCTTTGAGTCTCACTCAAGTTCAGAGCAGACTCCGGCAAATCAACGGAATCTTCAAACCCTTTCTCTGGAGACCACCTTTGCCTTTCAGCTGGTGAGGGACCGAGGGCATTTCCCGCCCCTCCAGCCCTTCCTGCTGTCCACAGACTAGTAGGGGTTACCAACTTTGGTTGGACAAATTCCTGGAGGTTTCATCACATGACATTATCTTTAATTAAAGATTCATCTTTAATTCCTGGAGACTTCAGGACAATCCTGGGGGGTTGGCACTCCTACAGATAAGCCAGGCAAGGCAGAGCCATGTTCCTTCTGGCCACAAGTTATGCTATTAACCTGCTTTAGGCATGGCTAATATAGCGTTACCAATTAAACCATCATTGAGAAGTAGATATCTAATACCCACACCAAGAAGTCATTTAAAATTCTCGTACTCAGGGTAGACGTTGGCCAAAGGTACAGTTACAGGGAATTCAACCACAGCTAATAGACTGAAGTTTTACCAGGAATTCTATCTTCCTCCCTTACCAAACTTTCCCTGACCAACGTGACTCGGGACACAGTGTCCCTCCAGCCCATACAGGCTATGCCAATTACCTTAGCATTTTTAATACATTCTTCATTACCCTCCCAAGGCTCAGTCCTAATCTAGTTCACGAGGATTTCCTCCTGTACACCGCTGCCTATGGAGCAATGGTGGTGGCACTCACAGGGGAAAGTGGGGTATGTGAATTGTGGGGTTACTTTGAGCCTCAGGCAATTTAGTTTTATATGGCCAGGAGCCCCACAATGATGGCAGACTAATTGCTTTCCCTTTTGATGAGGTTTTAAACCCTGGGCTTCCTTGGGGTTTTTTGTCCAAGTTGGGGTTTAGGTTTATTTCCAAACCCCTCTTCCCATTTAACCTGGTGACATGGGAATTTCCCTTCCCCTGGGGTTTGTGCCCCCCATGGGCCCTTGATTCTACATAGTCATCAGCAATTTCTGCAGCCTCTAAAACTGTGGGTGTTTTTTGTCACAGATGGCTGCCTTTACTTCATGTGTAACTCTCCATAATGATTGCTCCTGGGCTGTCAGATCAAACAGTTTTCCATAATCGCCTTCAGCCCCCATCCCCATTACCCATTTTCTCGTAAAATTACACGTTGATGTACATATTAAACATGAGTGACACTGTCAAACACTCCTAGCTTTCTATATTTCACTCGATAGGGGTAATCTTAAATCTTTTCAATACATTTTCTTTAAATTTCTTGTACACCTCAGCATCACCCTCCTCCATATCACTAAAACATGTCTTGCTTTCCAAGTTAATCTGACTCTGTTTATCCTCTGGAATATTGCACGTCCCACATAGTCTCTGAAAGGTGGACAGGTTCTCTTCTACACAGTCACTTTATAAATTGGGCAGACTTTCTCCCACTCCTGTGTGTTGTGGGGGGTATACGCATTGGATGAGAAGCCCCTTTTGCTCCTCCAGTATTTTGAGCTGCATTGCTGGGGCTTCCATCAGCCTCCTGTGTGCCTCTCCTGAGCTTTTTGGTTGGCCTTGACTGTTCCATGCATCTCTGGTGGGCTCTCTCCTCAGCGGCCTGGGATGCTCTGGTCTCCCTGATCCACAATTCCACCATGAGTCCCTGGTGGTTGCATTCTCCCTTAGCTCTTAGGTGCTGCAACTGGACCAGTTCCATTGCGGTGGTCACCACTGCAGGGTCTGGGACAGGATGGTTCTCACCTTCTGGATCCGGCTCCATCTCATCTTCTTCCCTTTGCACCTAATCAAACTTATGAGCAAAGCTGTCAGCTCCTGATCTGGGGGTTTCCCCTTAAAGGATATTCCCACTGCAAACATAAATAGTCAAAGTTTCACCCTAAAGACAAAGCTTATAGCCAGTCCTATAGGAAGATTTATTAAATAGGAAAAGGAAATTAGAGCGCTATTTACAAGGTTAAAGCAAGCAACATAGACACACAAATGAGTTAGTCTTAGGTTTCAAAAGTTATTATAGGCTTCTATAATCAGTAAACTCTATTTGTCCTCTAGGGCTAACCCTAGCTAAGCAGCTGGGGATCTCTTGTTTATGCTAGAAGCCCCATGCGGTCCCCACACCCTGAGTCCAAGCAGCATCGAGATGCTTAGATCTTTTGGTTTGGGGATTCATCCCCCTCCTTCCATGTGCTCTGAGCTGCTACCTCATCTGATGGGAGGAGTCCACTTGCATGACTCATCTTCGTGAGGAGGAGAGCAGAACAACTACAGTCTTTAGTCCTTTTGTTGATGGGTTTTCAATCCAGATGTAGGGAGCTTCCAGTTGTAAGACCCAACCCTAACCCATCTGGTATTGAAGGGTCTCCTCTGTGGGGAGGGGCATAACAATTTCCATAGAAGAGCAGCTCCTCACACTAATTCACGCCCCTCTCCTGTATGGTGATTTATACAGTTACAGAGGCTCACAATATGGAACACAGATATTACAAGTAAGATTAATGCATTGTTGGGGGATCATTAAAAGTAACTATATACCAAGGCCTAAAACACCCAGAGCACCTACAATTTTGTAACAGGAAAAGCATTGATAAGATTTGGCTGTACAAAATGTTTTGGACTTTGAGTAAAATAAAAAATCCCCTGACAAATTTGTAGTTGCAGAAAATAAGAGATGTTAACATTAAAGAATCATAGTGTGCTCTCTAAAATTCCCTTCTTAATAGACTAAGGGGGAGCGTAACATACAGAGTGATCTATCACATTCAAATGAAGGATTGTTAATGATAAGATTTAAAAGCTTTGTTAGCTATATTTGTAATGAATTGTAATTAGGGATATTGAGAAAGTAGAGATAAGGTAACAGTCAGGCTCAGGTTTTGCTGGGGATCAGTGTATTTTTGTTAATTTCTTTTTGATATAACTGGCTGATTTGTTTAAAATGCTGTTGTTAGCAGGATAACTAATGTCATGTTAGAAGATGTAAGTAAGATAAAAACATGTAATGATAAACAAAATCTTCCTTTTTCTGGGAAACTTAAAAACTGGATGACCCAGGGCAAAAGGACCTAGAAACTGTAAATTCGGCGGGAAAACTATGGACATTTTGGTGATTAATGTTTGTGCATGTGTAATATACAGGTTATGTAAAATTCAATGGATAATGTGTTCAATGTGATGGGAGGAAAATTAAGTAGTGGAGAATGTAAAAATGTATAAGAATATATGTAAAATGCCTCCCCAAAAACTGGAGAAACACTGGATCAAAAACTGAAGAACAAGAGTAGAGGACCCTAGGGAGCTCAGAGGAGGTGACGAATGTCATGGAAGAAGGATGAACTTCTTCGTCCCCTGGAATATGGTAACCTGAGCCCATTTATCTATTCTGTCTTGTCTGTTATTACTGGTCTGGCATGAATGTATGTGCCAGACACGAGAAGTGGTGATAATTCTGTCTGAAATTGTATTAAATAAAGGCAAAACTGATTAAGCCTAAATTGGGGGGCGGGAGGGGGGGTAGCGTGAGACTCGGTTTCCCACTCTCTGCTCCCCAAAACATGCCACAGCTCACAACCATTCAGTAGGTTCCCAACACATTCTTATACCTATTTCATCCGTACTAAGCCACCAGTGAGCCAGACACGTTCCAGCTTTGTATCTGGCAGTGTCCAGTTGAGACAGGGGGACCTTGGTATGAGCTGGGCCCTGGCCTGCCAGTGTCCCAGCGTCTCTGCAGAGACCCCCAAGTCAGCTGATTTGAGCTCATGGTGGGGTGGTTTTGTGATATGGTCACTTGTTCAAAGGGAACTGGCCTAAGATCCCCATACTGCCATCAGGGGATGTGACCTTTTGGTTAGGTGACTTGGGTTGGGTGTGAACCAGTCACCTCAAGAAGGCTCTGTATTTCCTAGCCCTCCAGTCCCCCTCCACAGTTCGAATGATACATCGTAACGGAAAGCATCAGAGAGCTGCTAACGTTTTCAGTTACTTAGCGCAAGAAAGCGAACAGCAAGAGCACAGCACATTCTGGTCCTCTGTTGTGGCTGTGGGGTCTTCCTGCTGCCTCTTGACCCCTGTTCAAAGAGAGACACGGGTGGTTATAAGGTGTGAGCTGTGTGGGTACCTGGAGCCTGCGGGTACTGACAGTGCACACACAGCTACCCTGGGAGGCTTGGCTGCTCCCTGACATTCCCTATTTTTCGAGCACTGATCCTTTTTGCCTCCCTGAACCCCAGGTTGGAGCATTCCACGGGGCAGGTGTTTCTAAATGAACTGGAGGAAGGAGGTTCTGCCCAGGCACAGTCCCTGATCTTGGCAGTGCTGTCACGTTCAGACCAGTGTGGGATGGGAGATGAACACCCCACCTGTGCACTGAGAGAGGCAGAACTTCATGGACACCAAAGTACTTGACTTGGAGTTTGAGCAGCATCTGTGGGTTAAAACCCCTCTTGCCAGCAATCTGCCACGGGGATCTCTGCCTGACTTAAAATACCCATGGGGGGTGGCAGAGCTATGCCACACGTTTGAGAGATATTGGAGCGAATTGGTTACAGGCTGATCAGTCATGTTACCAGTGCTCCCAACACCCAGTGATGTCTGTGTCCTGTTCTCCTCTGCAACGTCTTCCCTTCCCTCACCATGTGGGTTCCCCGCTATGTACCATCTCTGCTGCCCCTGCTACTGTGCTAGAGGCTGCGAGATTCGCAGCATGGACTGTTCCCTGTTACTGAAAGGGCTGGGGGAGACACGTGTCTTGTTGGCTGGTTTGTGCAGGGTGCTAATGACACCAAGAATGGGGGCTGCCTTTGTGTAGCTTTTGGGATCTGTCTTTTGTCTGAATGCTGTGGACAGTGGACAAAAGAAGAGAGAGGGAGGCAGTCAGGGGCTGGCTCAGTGGTTAGACTGTGCTGCTAATAACAGCAAGGTGGTGAGTTTGCCTCCCTCTGCTTCCTTGGTGCAGTCCTCCGATTGTAGCTACTGCTCTTCTGTTGATACTCAGTGAGAGGCAGACAAAAGAAGAGGGAGGCAGCCAGCAAGGAGCTATTTTCTGCTGGCGAACGAGGGACTCAGGCCCATTACCGCTCCATACTAAGCAAACACTCTACCATTGGAGCCTTGAGCAAAGTGATCAGCCAGGTCCAGCTCCCCTGCTGCAGCAGAGCGGTCTGGAAAATGGAGGCAGCGAGCCCGTCACTTCTCCCAGGGAAAAGGAGTGCTCTGCCAGTTGAGAGAATCCACCAGGCACCAGCCAGTGCTCACTGTGACTGCAAGGCAGACAAGGGCCAGGGCTGAACTGCTTTTCTTAGCACCCCACCCCATTTCTTGCAAGGAGGGAGGACGGGGTGCTGGACACGTACAGCCCACAGGCTGGCAATGCCTTCTACAAAGGAAGAGCAATCAGCTGGCACCCCAGCAACCGTCTGCTGGAAAATGCCGTCAGCGATGCCATGAGCGTAGATAGGCGCAAGGAGCCCTCTGCGAGTTGGGCTAACTCCCTTCACCAGAAAAATATCCCGCTCTGCTGATGTCGGCTCTTAGGCTGTTGGTTCCCAGGTGCGGCCAGTTGCTCATATCAGCAGTGGCCATCCAGCGGCGGGCTAGTCCGGGGCTGGGTCACTCCGTTGGGTAGAGCAGAGCGCCACCACCACCAGTGCTGGGGGTTTGAGTCTTGAGGTAGGTTATTTAGGTAGCTGCTTCTGCCCAAGCTTCAGCCTGTGGTTTGTGCTCTTTCCCCGGAGGGCCATGCTGGGGACAGAGGGCCAAAGATGACAGAAGAGGTGAGGCCGACCCAACCATCTTGCAGGGAACTGGTGAGCTCCACAGGCCCAGAATGTGGAGAATGAAGACATCAAATCAAACACTTCTTGCATGTAAAGCAAGTACTAATCCCCCAAGGAGAAACTGGCCCTAACCTGCCCTTGTTGTGGCAGAAGCCACAAAGACCCTGGGGCGACCCATACCTCCTTTACAAAATAGCTGTGGGAGGTGTGCTGCTCGTGGTCTGGCTAGCTCAGCTGGTTAAAGCGGGGTGTTAGCAACCCCTGTACACACTCACCTTCATGATGCCCGGATGACCTCCAACTACCTCCAGCCTAGCTTGCTATGACCCCATGTGACTGTACAGCCTTGATACCCAGCCACACTGGTCCCTGTGTGACACGTTGACTCCAGAACTGTGTAATGCCACTGTCCCCTGTGTGACCCTGACTGACCCAATTCATGACCCCCCACTGCTCCAAGATAATGATCAGTGACCCAAGTGAGACTCCGCTGACACCAGCCTAACCCTCACTAATGCCTGTGTAACTTCACCCCCAACACCCACCTTGAGAACCCCTGCCCTAGATGACCCTGACTGCCTCCAACTCTTTACTCGATGACCCTGCATGATAGCATTTCAATCAGAGATCTGTAATCCTTAGACTCATATGACCTCACTGACTTCATATGTACCCTCACTGACCCCTTCATGACCCCAATTGCTTGTAAATTCAGATTCTGTGACCCTAGATGAACCAATTGATGACAAATTTTTCCTTGATGACCCCATATGACAACTCTTAATCAGATCCTTTTGATACTTGGCCTCATATGACCTCACTGATTACATACGTATCCTCACTGACCCCCTTCATGACCCCAATTGCTTGTAAATTAACTTTCTGTGACCCTAGATGACCTCAACTGCCTCAAAATGTTATCCTTGATGACCTCGTATGAGCTCCCTTAATCAGAGGATTATGCTACTTGTCCTCATATGACCTCATGACCCCAATTGCTTATAAATTCACTTTCTGTAACCCTAGATGACCCCAACTGCCTCCAAATTTTTCCTTCATGACCTCGTATGACCCTCCCTCAATCAGAGCCTTATGCTACTTGTCCTCATATGACCTCATGACCCCTCCATGACCCTAATTGCTTATAAATTCACTTTCTGTGACCCTAGATGACCCCAACTGCCTCTAACTATTTTCCTTGATGACCTCATATGACGCCCCCTTAGTCAGAGGCTTATGCTTCTTGTCCTCATATGACCTCATG